>NC_138774.1:255537642-255767503 GCF_965119305.1 Pelophylax lessonae
GGATCAACGCTATGTTTGGAGGAGGAAGAACAAGGCCTATGTGAAGCATGGCGGGGGGTCAATCATGCTTTGGGGCTGTTTTGCTTCTGCAGGTACAGGGAAGCTTCAGCGTGTGCAAGGTACCATGAATTCTCTTCAGTACCAGGAGATATTGGATGACAATGTGATGCAGTCCATCACAAACCTGAGGCTTGGGAGACGTTGGACCTTTCAACAGGACAATGATCCCAAGCATACCTCCAAGTCCACTAGAGCATGGTTGCAGATTAAAGGCTGGAACATTTTGGAGTGGCCATCACAGTCACCAGACTTAAATCCGATTGAGAACCTCTGGTGGGACTTAACCACTTGCCGACCGCTCACATGGAGCGTACTGCGGCAAAGTGGCTCGTTCCCGTCCAGCGACGTAGACCTACGTCGCTGGACTCCTCCCCCTGTAGGCGGTGCTCGCGCGCCGCCGGAGGTGCGCTCCCACTGTTTTCATTCATAGCGGGAGTTGGGCCAGGGGAGGAGCAGCGGCGGTCGCCGCTGCTCTGCCCCGATCGTCGGGGAATCTAGTGAGGAGATCCGCCCGCCTGTGTAAACAGAGCTGGCGGATCTCAATAGTGACAGGGACTGACAGATCGGAGTGTTCAGCATAGCTGGACATCCGATCTGTCCTTCTGTCACTCAGTCACCTCCCCCCCCCACACGTTAGTAAGCACCAGGCATACATTAACCCCTCCCTCTCCAATAAAATTAACCCCTTCACTGCCAGTGTCATTTTTACAGTAACAGTGCATATGTATAGCACTGATTACTGCAGTAATGTCACTGGTACCCCCAAAAGTGTCAAAAATGTCAGTCAAGGGTCCGATCTGTCCGCCGCAATGTCGCAGTCCCGCAAAAAAATTCGCAGATCGCCGCCATTACGCGTTAAAAAAAAAACACCAAAAATGACAGAAATCTTTCCCTTAGTTAGTAAACGCAATAACTTTTGCGCAAACCAATCAAAATACGCTTATTGCGATTTTATCTACCAAACATAGGTAGCAGAAAACAAATTGGCCAAAAATTTAAAAAAAAATTGATTTTTACATTTTTTTGGGGAGGAATTTCATATAAAAAAAATGTTAAAAATATTGTTATTTTTTCAAAATAAACGCTCTTTTTTTGTTTATAGCGCAAAAAGTAAAAATCGCACAGGTGATCAAATACCACCAAAAGAAAGCTCTGTTTGTTGGAAAAAAAGGACGTAAATTTAGTTTGGGTACGGCATCGCACGACCGCGCAATTGTCAGTTAACACAGCGCCGAATCGCAAAAAGTGGCCTGAAAGGAAGACAGCAAAATCCTCCGGTGGTCAAGTGGTTAAAGAAAGCAGTTGCAGTGCACAAGCCTAAGAATGTGACTGAACTGGAGGCTTTTGCCCATGACGAATGACGAAGATACCCGTAGATCGCTGCAAGACACTTGTGTCAAGCTATGCTTCACGTTTAAAAGCTGTTATAACTGTAAAAGGATGTTGTACTAAGTACTAAGATTAAATGTCACTTGGGGGTTGAATAAAACTGATAATGATGTGAGCACAGAAAAGACATTTGTGGTTATTTCATTATAAATGTTATGTTATATTTGTCTGACCTACATGTGCCTCTTTGATTTAATTGTAAGCAGGATGACTGAATGATCAAAATCAATGTCAAACTGGCCAAAACAATCAATTTCAGTGGGGGTTGAATAATTTTGAACACAACTGTATAAATATATATAAAAATACGTATATATATATATATATATATATATATATATATATACATACAGTATATACACATATATATATACACACATACACACTTATTTATAGTTATTCATTATTTTATAATTTATGATTTTGTTTTTCACACTTTATCATACCTGAGATGTTATAAAGAAGAACACACAGTATGATGTACGCTTAAAAAAAAAAAAAAATCATATGTAAATAGTTGGTTTGGGCTGCTAGTCCTTAAGAATTACATGCAAAATAATAAGAGAGGACAGGCGGCACTCAGTAATACAATCAAGGTTTATTGCACAAAAACATAGCACACTTACATTAAAGTTAGGTATGGGCTTCTCCTGATAGCTTCTCTACCCGTGGCATAGCGCTTCCTCCTCACAGCCGGACCAGCAGCCGGGAGATGACGCTGCCTAGATGGGATCCAATGGGGGAGCAGGATCAGATCGAAGATGGCGGTAAGCCGCTTGTCAACCTGTGATGATGTAACGCGTTTCGGAGCATGCGCACAACGCTCCTTCTTCAGACGATTCAGAATACCAGCAAAGTGCGGTCATATATGGGCTAACTGCACTAATTACAATAAAGAGGAGGGGCAAACAAGAATTCTGATGCCATAATGTTACGCCAGTGCTAGAAGCGTACATCATATTCAACATAAAACCTATTAGTAATAATAAAAATGAAAAATAAAAATAAAGTAATTAAATAGCACAATATTGTATAGAACAATATGAAAAAAGAGGGAAGGGGAGGGGGAAGATGTAGAAAGAAAAGAAATGAATAAAAAGAAGAATTGTTTAAAGGGTTAAAAAAGGGAGGATTAAAAAGCACAAATATACATGTGTCTAAATCATACAGATTAAAAGTACATATGGATAAGAAAACGCACATTAACATAAAAACGCACAATCATCGTGCAAACACACATATATATAAAAAATATGCATATATAAAAAATACATATATAGAGGGGGCGAAAGGGAGGGAGGGGAGAGGGATATAATTTAAGTGATTGGCTGGGAAGTTATTCATGATAGCAGTAATAGAAATAGAAAAAACTGTGTTTTTAAGTGCGGGTCCTCCGATCATAATCAGAGAGTATGAAGATCAAGCCCAAATCCTAAAGAAAAAATTTGCAGATAAGGGTTATCCTTCAGACCTCGTTGAACAATCATATTCTCAGTATGTAGCGACAGTGAAAAATATAAGAAAGAAGTCAGGGGATGATGTAAAAAAATTGCAAATGAGATTCACAACACAATTCCATAACCGCCATCGACAGATGGAAAAAGTGGTGTTGAAACATTGGCCTCTATTACTCCAGGACCCGCACTTAAAAACACAGTTACCTAGTAAACCCAAATTCTCATATCGTAAAGCTTTGAATATTAAGGCTAAAATCGCCCCCAGCAAATTGAAAACAACAAAAAAACATCAGTCACCTCTCCTTTCCTTCTTTATTATGGTTGGCATGTACCAATGTCGTAAACCATTATGCCTGACATGTCAGTATGTCACACATGGCAAAAAGGACTTCGTGGTCAAGGGGACCACGTATGGAATCAAGGAGTTTCATACCTGCTCCTCTGACTTTGTGGTCTATTGCCGAAAGTGTCCATGCGGCCTACACTATGTAGACCGTACTATACGTACACTACGAGCCCGCTTTGGCCAACATAGACGGTACATACAGGAGGGCAAGGACATACATACATACAGGAGGGCAAGGCTAGTGTCCCTAGACACTTCTTACATCACCATGAAAAATCCACTGATGGTTTGCAGGTGTGGGTGATCGAATCCATTCCAAGGAGTTTCCCCACGGCAGAGAGGTTTAAGCGGCTCTGCCAAAGGGAAACCTATTGGATATATGCCTTAGATGTCCTTTCGCCTGGGGGACTTAATGAGGAATTGGATGTTAACACAATCCTGTAAGTGTGGACTGTACCCTACGGTTGCTTATTGATTTACATAAACCTAGGCTAGGTTAACATTTTCTATTTCTATTACTGCTATCACAAATAACTTCCCAGCCAATCAGTTAAATTATATCCCTCTCCCCTCCCTCCCTCCCCCCCCTATTTTCTTATATATATATGTATTTTTTATATATGCGTATTTTTTATATATAAGTGTGCTCGCACGATGATTGTGCGTTTTTATGTTAATGTGCGTGTTCATATCCATATGTTCTTTTAATCTGTCAGCTTTAGACGCATGTATATTTGTGCTTTTTAATCCTCCCTTTTTTAACCCTTTAAACAATTCTTCTTTTTATTCATTTCTTTTATTTATTTTTATTTTTCATTTTTATTATTACTAATAGGTTTTATGTTGAATATGATGTACGCTTCTAGCACTGGCGTAACATTATGGCATCAGAATTCTTGTTTGCCCCGCCTCTTTATTGTAATTAGTGCAGTTAGCCCATATATGACCGCACTTCTGAGGAAGGAGCGTTGTGCACACGCTCCGAAATGCATTACATCATCACAGGTTGACAAGCGGCTTACCGCCGTCTTCAGTCTGATCCTGCTCCCCCATTGGATCCCATCTAGGCAGCGTCATCTCCCGGCTGCTGGTCCGGCTGTGAGGAGAAAGCGCTATGCCACGGGGTAGAGAAGCTATCAGGAGAAGCCCATACCTAACTTTAATGTAAGTGTGCTATGTTTTTGTGCAATAAACCTTGATTGTATTACTGAGTGGCGCCTGTCCTGTTTCACATGTGCCAGCGGGATTTTGGCTTCTGCCTGCTCACAGTGCTACCCTCGGAATCAACATTGGATTTTTGCTATATCCGGAGTTTTCTTCTCTCCACCCCATCAACATCCCAGTGCAGGTCCTACTTGTCGGCACAAGCGCCCAGCACATCACCTTTTGTTTACATGCAAAATAATGGTACCGCTTTCAGCAGCTAAAATCCGAAACAATCATACCGCCAGGGAGGTTAATGTGGTTTGCATGTTTGCCAGAACATTTCCCCTGTTCGAGATGTTCTGGTGCGAACCAAACAGGGGGATGTTCAGCTCATCACTAGTCATAACTAGGACTAAGGCCTTATAGGCTAAAACTCATCAACTGATCTGCGGTTGTGTATTGTTGTTTTTGAATGAGGGTGAAGATTTTTTAAGAGCTTCTACTGGTGTGTGGATCATCTTTCTATATATGCACTGTGGATTGGGCACCTGGGAGCTCTCTCATCGGTGAGTTGTATGGGTAGCAGCACTGTTGCTTCTGTTTGCACATTGTTACTGTCCAGTTGTATGAATTTCTTTAGAAAGTTATGTGTTCTAAAACATTTCAACAGTCCTTATTCATTATGCAGACTCATTTAAAAGCATATAATGGCATATTACATCACTCTGACTAAGATCCAACTCTGGTAGGACACCAAAGACCTCTGCTTATGCAGACTGCCTTATATTATTTATTTACCAACTGTACGTCTGACTCAAATTATCACCCTTTCCTCAAATAGTTGGAACAGTCCTGTTGGCTGGTGCCAGACTTCGTTACAGGTCTGGTGGATCACATCCTCTGGTCCAACATTTTCACCTTCAATGGTGACACCTACCCCCAGGTGCAGGGGGTTGCGATGGGGACTTTGTGTGCCCCATTGTATGCCAAACTGTACTTGGCGGGGTGGGAACATTTCCTGTTCTCTAGCAAAACCGAATCAGTATTCCTTCATCATATATTGCTCTGGCAGTGATATATAAATGACATGTTGATGTTTTGGTCCGGATCAGTTCAAGAACTTTTGGAATTTATGGGAATTTTGTCCCATAACCAGTTTAATCTCAAATTCATGATGCAATTTAGTGACACACATATCCCCTTTTTGGATACTACAATCTTTCTCAACAAAGATGGATCTATATACACCTTGTTATATCGAAAGGAGACAGCTGGGAACACTATCCTGCATTTTGAAAGTGGCCATCCACGCTCTTTGGTACAAAGCATGCCATACAGCCAGTACCTAAGATTGCGTAGAAATTGCACAAGAGATGTTGACTTTGAACGTGAAGCAGGTGCACTTCGGGATCGACTTCGAATCAGAGGGTACAGTAAAAAGGTGCTAAAGAAGGCATACCAGAAAGCCAAATCACAGGATAGGGAAAAATTAATCTTTGCTCCTAAGACCCGTAGATCAACAGAGACCACCAAGATAGACACCCGATTCAATGCCCACCATCAGATAATAAGATCGATATTTACAAACAATTGGCATTTTCTTGTGGATGATCACATCATTTCCAAGTACGTACATACCAGACCAGAAATAGTCTTTCCGAAATCCAGATCTATCAGGGACTCCCTAGTACACAGTCATTACCTACCCCCGCCCCCCCCCATCTCAGGGGCAGTAGGGGGAGTAGGTAAATTTTGATGTGGGGGATGCGACCAGTGTCCCTGGGTGAGGGAGGGTAACACCCTCCCTCTCCCAAGGGGAGGGATCCTTAAACCTCATTTTTCTGCCAACTGCCAAACTGAAGGAGTGGTCTATATGGCCAGCTGCCGAATGTGTCACATTTTATATTGTATATAAAACAAAAAGAAAGTTTGCTAGGAGGATACAGGATCATCCATATTAACTAGATGCGGGTCTTCTCTACACACCCATCTGCAAGCATGTCGGTCTCAACCATAGCTCTGACCCCAGTGCCATCTGCTTTTCAGTGTTTGAGACCATCCCCAAAAATTTTCGTGGGGGTGATTTTGATAATCGTATCTTGCAGAGAGAGGCTAAATGGATATACAATCTACAAACTACAATATGGCCCGGCTTGAATACGGCCATGTCATTCAAATCCTTCCTTTAGTCCAATAGGGGTGCATTAAACACTCCTTAGTAGTCATTTGGGCCCCCCCTCTTTTTTTTGTCCCTTGTGGATATTAATGAATTATTGTGTATATATATATATATATATATATATATATATATATATATTCTGTGTCTTTTGATTTTGTTTTTGTTCTATTTTGTGATATTTTGTGGTTGTATGTCAGGTTGTTCCTCCCAGTTTTGGGTGGCTTCCATGTCCAATTGATGTGGACTCGGGCGCAAAGCAGGGACACTGACCGGGGGTCTTTTCCCCCTGCTCACGTCCCTTCTCGATCCATGGTTGGATCTGGATTGTGCAGCGCCGTGACCAGTGGACTTCCAGTTTGCGGTCCACGGTGGATCGGGCGCATGCGCAATAGTATTGTGCACGCATCGGCAGTGACGGTGGGCGGCTGGCTTTGGCCACTCACTTCCGATAGGACTGGCCTTATAGCGCAAGGTCTGATCAGGACGCAGGCAGTTGGCTCCTGTCAGCGCGTTGTACTACGGTGGAATTGGACAAGCAGCAGGTATGAATGGATGTCTTGGGCAGCTTAACTATCAATATCAACGTTGCTATCACTTATCTATTATTATTTTTTATATGGGATTTTTGCAAGATACTTACTTAGGATACTATTACCTTTTGGCCATTGAAACCCATCTCCATTCATCATTAAGGCTCATGGGTGATGGGAGATTGGATGATCTATATATATTGTAACAGGAAGTCAGCTAAATCTGGGAATGTAGTCACAGGAAGGAGATACATTTCTACCTGATTTAGAAAGTCCATTAATTAATTTAGGGTGTTGGCTACAGAGCTAGCCAGCAGGAAGTTGAAAGGCCTTCACCTGTTCAGAATGAGGGAGTTAAGGCTCTATAATTTGTTCAGAGAAATTCCTATTGTTTGCTGCCTCCAGAAGCTGTGTCCTGAAGCCATGTGGGCTGGGAGCAGGAGGACAGTCAGCGTGTGCCTCCCGACAGGATGTGTGGGCCTGGGAGAAGACCCCCCCGGAGTGATGTGTGCCCGGGACGGTAACCAAGAGTGAAGACGTCTCAAAGGTGAGAAGACGAAGTGTTGTTGATGTGAAAGAAAACAAAGGGACATGTTCAATGGACAATGTTTGTGCTGTGTGAAAAGCAAACAAATGGACATTTGAGTGTCTGCTGTAGGATCAGCAGTGTCGGCCCAACAGTAGGTTGGGAAGACTTCTTAGGTAGGTTCCAGCGTGAGAAGGTAGCCGCCCACAGAGGCAAGGATTTATTTTGTTTTATTTTATTTTGATGTTTTTGCTGCATGCACTTGTTTGAAGAATAAACCTGTTGTTTGCAAGCACTTTTGGGCTATTTCTCTGTGAAAACGCACCCCCCAAGGAGTCATCTACACCCGCCACCGAGCTAATCCCTCACATATGGTGGAGGTATGCAGTGGGCATAAGCAGAGATCCCTGCAAGGAAGTGCAAATGTTTGATGAACTTTATCTGGTGCATGAGATTGCACAATCTATGTGTGCAGGAGAGAAGATCCTGACAGAAAAAAAAAAAAAAAGTGTTTTAAAGAGACAGCGGTCTCAAAATTATTTGATGAACTTTGTTGTGTCTGGTGCAAGTGACTGCACAAACTGTGTGTGCAGGAAAAGAGATCTTGCAAGAGAGAGAGAAAAACTACATGTGTTAAAGAGACAGTGGTCTGAAAAATTTTTGCTGGACTGTGAAAAATTTGTTTGTGGAGTTATTGAAGATGGGGCGTTCAAAACGCCTGAAGAATGCAAAGATAGATGAAATGAGAGACCGGATTCTATGGATGGAGGGGATGTTGCCGTCTGAACCAGCCCCATCCATGCCTAAAGAGAGTCTACTAAAGAGGAAGGTTGTTGTCCCTAGCAACACTGATGAAACCGCTATGGAGACGCAGTGTGCTCAGATGAAAAGTAAACTCAAAATGGAGGAGATGTTGAAACATCTGATTATATCAAATGCAGCTCAACAGCAAGCAAATGCAGCTCAACAGCAGGCAAATGCGGATTTTCAGCAGAGCTTTGCAGCTCAACAAAAGGCTCATCAAGAGAGCATGGCAGGCTGGAAACAGAGACGCCAGCAGCCAATGGAGGCCATCGGTTTGGAGGAAACCGAGTATGTGTGCAGGGCTGAGTTGGATGCCTTGCAACGGAAAATGGAAGAAAAGGAACAAGCCTTGGAATTGCTTAAAATGGAGCATAGAAACTTGCAGGAAACGAATGAACTACTCAAGTCTCATGTGTCACAGTGGGAAGAATCCACTGCTCTTCTTTTGGTCGAGTTGCAAAAACGCAGAGAGACTATAATGGAGAAAGATACCATCCTCATGGAAAAGGAAAGTGAAATTCAGACTTTGCAGAAGCAAAGCATGTGTGAAATGTTGGAGTTGCGTAATCAGCTGGAAAAAAGTCTTCAGTGTTTGGAAGTTACAAAAATAGACCTGCAGGAGTCGCAGGAACAGAATGTTGCTCTGAAAGCGACATTGTCTCTCAGCGACAAAGAGAAAAGTGAAAGAGAGGCTAAATTACTGAGTACTGTGTATGAGCTCACTACTTTGAGCAATGTGGTAGATGAATGGCGTGCGGACTGTGAAAGTTGGAAAGGGGAAGCCCAACGTGTCCAGCAGCAGTTAAAGGAGAAAGAAGCCTGTGTGGCAGAATTACAATCTCATTCCCAGAAACTAGCCAATGAGGTGAAGGCTCTTATGCAGGGAAAAGGAGATTGTGAACATAAGAGGGAAAAAGTAGAGGCACAGCTTCTGGAATCGCAAGTCAAGGTGTCAGAAGGTGACCGATTGTGTGCTAAGCTGTCAGAGAAGGCAAACCGACTGCAGGTTGAGTTGGACAATGTTACAAATCAGCTTTCTCAAGCAGACAGCAAATCTAGAGAAATTGCGGAAGATTTTTCTATCTTGGAATCGCAGCTGCAAGACACGCAGGAACTCTTACAGGAAGAGAGGTGTCAAAGGCTGAGTTTTAGCACAAAGCTCAAACAAATGGAAGATGAGAAAAATGGCTTCCTGGAACAATTAAAAGAGGAGGCGGAAGCAAAGAAAAACCTATCAGAGCAAGTCGCAACATTGCAAGCTCAGATAGCGGATATGAAAAAACGCATGGAAGAAAGCGTTGGTTCATTACAGTGTGTTGAAGATGTGAAAAAGAAGTTTGATCAGATGCTTGGTGAAGAGAAGACTGTGTCTGCAAAATATGCAGAAGAACGCGACCGTGCAAAAACGGAGGCGCGTGATAACGAGAGCAAAGCCCTGTTCTTGGCTCGCTCTTTGGAGGAAGTTCTAGAGTGTAAGGCTGAACTAGAAAGTGTTAACAAACAGCTGCGTACAGAAATGGAAGAATTGGTCAGCTCCAAGGATGATGTTGTGAAAAGCGTTCAGGAGCTAGAAAAGTCTAAACGAGCCTTAGAACAGCAAGTAGAAGAGATGAAGATTCCGTTGCAGGAACTGGAAGAGGAATTCCAGGCAACAGAGGATCTGTCCCAAAGAGGGGATAGTGTGCCTGATGCAGTTTTTAAAAGGATCAGTGTTTTGGGGTCTGTCCTGAGTGAGCCTCAGAAATGTGATGACACGTGGCTTGAATCACCCCTTTGGAATAAACCGTTCCTTCAAAAACTTCAAGCATTGGAAAATGTATCATTAGAACTTCAGCAAATAAAGGAGTTGTGTAAGAAATGTGATGATTTCTCAGTTCAGGCTGAAAACCTAGTGGAGAAAACTAAAGCGGAGAAAACTAAAGCAAGTGATATAAATCTGGGAGGAAAAAGCAAACGCCACCTAGTGGAGAAAACTAAGGCTGTTGGTGAAAACGTGAAGCAAATGAATTTCAAGTGCCTTTCAGAGAATATTTCTAAAATGAAACTGGTGAAAGACGGGTGGCAGAAGTTTGATCGTGATCTTGAGATGCATTCCATGTGGAATTCAGATAGAGAAAAAGAACTAGGTGACCTTGAGCGGTCAAATAGTTCAGCAGAAAGTGCATTGAAGAAACCTGTAAAAGAATGTGTTGCAGTTCCATGCTTCTTCACTGATGCAGAGAGGAGGTCTATAATGGATACCACCCAGATCGCTGGGTTCAACTGTGTTGTTGCCTTTGACCCCTATGTTGGTGGAAGGAAAGTTGATGATGTTCTGGTTGGCTTCTTCTGTGAAGAGTTTGGCAAGAAATATAAACTCAATATCAAATCAAATAGTAGGCCTTTACTGCGACTCGCTCAGGAGGGCGAAAAGTTTAAGAAGTTGATGAGTGCAAATGCTTCAGATCTGCCTATGAATATGAAATGTTTGAATGATATTGATATCTCTGGGAAAAGGAACAGGGGTCACTTTGAAGAAATGTGTGACAGCCTGTTGTCTCAATTGGAAAATCCTCTGCACAGCATCTTAGAGCAAGCAAAGCTCAAGAAGGAAGATCATTCCCTTTTACAACAAAAAGTCAATGATTGTGTACAGCTGTATGGAGAGGCAACTCAAGTCACAGAGGGATGTCAAGAGTCCCTACTTGGAACAAAGCTTAGTGAAGCAAAGGTTTTCAAAGTTTTGTGGAAAACATTTATGGATTGCAGAGAGAGGCGTCTTAAGAATGTTGAAGACATTAAGACTAGCCCAATTGAGTTGCCTATGGATCACGGTCCTCCATGGTGGATTGGACAGACGGTTATGAGGGACAAGCTGTCTGACATTTATGAGAAAGCTGTCAATGAAGATGACAGAAACGAGAAGGAGCGAAATGATGCCAAAAATGCAGTTGAAGAATGTGTATATGAGATGAGAGACAAACTGTGTGGCATTTATGAGAAATCCGTCAATGAAGATGACAAAACAGTTTCATCCGGAAGCTTGAGGATAATAGGAGGCTTATCAGTGAGTCAGCAGTGCTTGACACATGCGTGCCTGGAAATCTGTGTCCCAACCCTAGGGTTGAAACAAGAGGGGGGGGTATGTAACAGGAAGTCAGCTAAATCTGGGAATGTAGTCACAGGAAGGAGATACATTTCTACCTGATTTAGAAAGTCCATTAATTAATTTAGGGTGTTGGCTACAGAGCTAGCCAGCAGGAAGTTGAAAGGCCTTCACCTGTTCAGAATGAGGGAGTTAAGGCTCTATAATTTGTTCAGAGAAATTCCTATTGTTTGCTGCCTCCAGAAGCTGTGTCCTGAAGCCATGTGGGCTGGGAGCAGGAGGACAGTCAGCGTGTGCCTCCCGACAGGATGTGTGGGCCTGGGAGAAGACCCCCCCGGAGTGATGTGTGCCCGGGACGGTAACCAAGAGTGAAGACGTCTCAAAGGTGAGAAGACGAAGTGTTGTTGATGTGAAAGAAAACAAAGGGACATGTTCAATGGACAATGTTTGTGCTGTGTGAAAAGCAAACAAATGGACATTTGAGTGTCTGCTGTAGGATCAGCAGTGTCGGCCCAACAGTAGGTTGGGAAGACTTCTTAGGTAGGTTCCAGCGTGAGAAGGTAGCCGCCCACAGAGGCAAGGATTTATTTTGTTTTATTTTATTTTGATGTTTTTGCTGCATGCACTTGTTTGAAGAATAAACCTGTTGTTTGCAAGCACTTTTGGGCTATTTCTCTGTGAAAACGCACCCCCCAAGGAGTCATCTACACCCGCCACCGAGCTAATCCCTCACAATATATATATATATATATATATATATATATATATATATATATATATATATATATATATATATATATATATATATATCCCCCTTTTGAACATTCTATTGGGGTTAACTCCCTCAAGCCCCCTACGGCTATATATAGGATTAACTAACATAAGAGGATTATCTTTATGGGTCTATAGGTATACATATATATCTGGACAAATGGTATTGACATATATATACATTGTGTTTATCTATTCACTCAGATACTATCCTTTCTCTCAGGATTCGCCATCTGTGGGGTTCATAGTGTCTGCTACCTGCTTGCCCCTCCATTCCACTCAGGCACGGTCCACTTCACATCAGCATATCCCTACGGTGGGTGTACCTCACGCCTCCTACAGGGATAAGTTGGAGATCATGGTTTACCCATGAATTGGTGGAACATACTTGATTGGACAACTGCATTTATACATGGTTTTAAGAATTAATTATGGCGAGCATTCGATTGTTATTGGACCTTAGGGTTCAGCAAATATTATTATACTCAAAATATGCATGAAATGTGTGTTATATATATTTATTGTGTATTCTCTTTTTTTTTTCTTTAAGTCTGTAGAGATGATATAGCCATGGTTCCTGACGAAGCAGCTATTGGTTTTTACCAATTTGCAAAACACGTTGAACCGGCATACTATGTCTCTGTCTACAGTTCATGCAGTCTGTATATTTAATCTGTCTTTCAATATTGATGTACAAATTTTTAACATTTGTGTAAACTTTATTAAAACTATATATTTTATTGACATATGCTCATCTATTTTTTACAACCTCATATCCTCTAAAGTCCTAGCCATTTAGCCACGACTGGGTCTTGGGACTATGTCAATGATGTGTTGTGCCTTTTCTTTTTTTTTTATTTCTTCATTACTATTTGGATGTGGGTATGGAAGTTTTCTTCAGAACTGAGGCAACAATATTATCTAGTTACACCTGCTGATATGTCACCAGCTGTGAAATATCAGCCAGGACAAACCGGTCATTTACTCATTTCATATAGAACACTACGGTGCTTTGTTGCTTATTTTTCCAGTTACATATGCTGTATTGCCTCTTACGTATACAGATACATGCATTGTGTGAAAAAGAAAAAGCGAGAAAGAGAGAAAGAAAGAGAACAGTATGTATGTGTACTGCATGTTTCAGACATTAGGGATAAAACCAGTGGCAAATTCTACAAAATCCTTAAAATCAGTTTTAAAGAACAGTGTTTAAAATATGTTTACAAGAATAGATCAAAATGTTAAACATAATGCTCTTCATTGATGAGATTTGATAATTCAGATTTTTGTAAATAACCTCAATGCACTGACCTCCCCTTTATGCCTCTGAAAATATGTCATTGTTGCTCTGGCTAAACTTTCTGATGGATTCTTCCACATCTTCACTGCATGCTTTTGAAAAGTTGGCTAGTGTCATACTATGGCATTTAGCTAGACCTTGTTGTGTATATACAGCTTTGTGGTTACCACAGTAACAACTGGCCTAATTGTTAGGCTGGGCCTCAGTTGTTTACATTCCATTGCAGGGCTGAGCATTGGTAGTTGGGCATGTGTCACTCAGTCTGCTTTCTCTACTGGCTGTAGGAAACTAGTAATAATGTACAAAAAATATTTTGCTCATTATAATTTGTCAGGGTAAAGTGATAGTCAAGAACACCTGGGTATGCAACAACTTTTTATCCAGAAAATGTAAAACACCTGTGGTACAATGTGTTTTTAAACTACTGGGCACTAAAACCCCCTTCCTGCCCAGTCCAATGTTCAGCTTTCAGTGCTGTCGCACTTTGAATAACAATTGCGTGGTCATGCAACAATATACCCAAATTAAATTTTTATAATTTTTTTCACAGAAATAGAGCTTTCTTTTGGTGGTATTTATTCACTACTAGGGTTTTTATTTTTTGCTAAACAAAACAAAAAATGACCAAAAATAAATAAATAAATAAAAACAGTTTTCATAGTTTGTTATACAATTTTGCAAATAGGTAATTTTTCTCCTTCATTGATGTGCGCTGATAAGGTGGCACTGATGGGCACTGATAGGCTTCACTGATAAGGCGGTACTGGTGGGCACTGATAGGTGGCACTGAAAGTTGGTACTGATGGGCACTGGTAGGTAACACTAATAGGCAGCACTGATTGGCATCACTGATAGGTGGCACAGGTTGGCATTGATAGGTGGCACTGGTGGGCACTAATAGGTGGTACTGATTTGCACTGGTAGGTGGCACTGGTGTGCACAGATGAGGTGGCAGTGGCTCTCTGTTTGGGACTGATATCCCTCTGACAGAAGCAGGCGATCAGCTCTTTTTTTTCTCCTCACACTGTTAGTGTGAAGTAAAAAGTAAAAAAAAAATACCTGCTCCGTTTACATCATGTGATCACCTGTCATTGGCTCACTCATTGATCAGAGGGCAATGTTAGAGTGAGCCTGTTCTAAGTCTGAAACATACAATGCAAGACGCCCTGCTTTTGCACCTTTGTTAGGACAGATGGTGGTCAAATTTACTGTAGATACAATTGATAATGAAGATCTCATTGCCTAATGTTATTCATAGTGCTACACTTGGAAAGTGATGCCATACATTGGAAACGTCCTTTTCCTTCTTATACTGGGTGTAGATACACCACTACTTGAATTGACCCAATAGTCATAAGCTAAACTAGGTCCATCGTTTCTGGTAAGCCCCCTAGATGTTGGTGGTGATTGACTTATTCACGGTTTCCTCATACTAATAGCAATTATTGCTTGGATTTGCATTTGGAAGACTCACATTTCTTCATTCACTATGGACTATCTGTGATTGTCACATTTGCTTTACTGTTTTCTCACCTAAATTATTATTACGTCTCATGTTTAAGATCATGTGTCTTTAAATTTCCATTTAGGTTTTTATAGCGCTCCACTTTTTAGGTGTATATATTGTTACAGACTGTCTTTTGTTGTGCTTGCTGCTAATATCCATCCAAATTTCCACTAGATCAATAAGTCTAGAATTTTCACTTTTATAATGAAGATCTGCCTACACAGTACAGACAGGACTACAGTATATAGCAAAATTATAGCAAACACAGCTGCCCTACCCCCTCATAAAGAGAGCTACCCTGGATCTGTTTTTTTATTTTCAAATTACTTTTTATTTGAATTTTAATAAATTAGCGGAAACAAAAAACAAAAAGAAAAAACAAAATCCTAGTGCAGTAAAACAAAATTAAAAAACAAACCAAGACATTTGCCCCCTCAAACATGCACATGTAAAAATCTCCAGCAGGAGGAAAACAGATGACAAATCCAGTGAAGTGGCGCCCTCATCATAGGTTAATTATAAGGGAATAGAAAAAAAATTCCCAGAGTTCCCCCATCCTCCCCAACCAGGAAACCAAACTCCAAAGAAACATTTGGAAACAACATCAGGAATTAAATAAGTTGGCAACACCCTCTGCCTAAGAAATGCATTTCATATAATCATTGGACAGCATCAGGGGGTGAACAATAATAGCACAGAAACTCAGAGACTGTGGGCCGGATTTAAAGAAACTGCAGCTTCAAACATCTGTGACGTGTTTCAGTTTCTCCGCTTTCAAATCAATTAACTTGCGCTGCGGCGAATTGGCTAGTGAAACAGCAATAATGAATTCCGCCGTCAGCCTATAGCAGTTTCACATAGTGATGTGGGCTAGTGGATTAGTGCACACATCACGTCTGTAATTCATCTCCCTCTGCTGTAGGTTCGAGGCTTACCATCTCCACCTAACATTTTTATTTATTTTTTTTGTTTATATTTCTAAAATGTAACGGATTACATCATATATATTGCTAAATAATGTTACACTCAGAAGCGCTTGCAAACTTACAGCATTTTAAGTGGTTTTATGATCTTGTCTGTGTGTCCAATCAATCTTATGATTGAAAGTAGCAAAGGCAAGTGACCAAACCCCTACACTACTTCAGGGCAGGATGAAACCTCACAATTTTACCATGGTCTTCTTCCCAGATTCCATACAATGTTTAGTTATTTAGCTATATGTGCTTTTTAGCCTTAACACACTCCTTTTTTTCCACCATACAGCTTTATTCTGCACAATAGCTAAGTGCTTTGCAACTTCACTGCAGTTAACAACATCATGGGTTCAAATCCCAACAATCACTACACTTGGGATCTCTTTTCACTCTCATTTTTTTTACAGTTTTTTTAAACTATCTTGAATTTGGGGGGGGGGGTGGAGGGGGGGGGGTGCCCTACCCAAATTTCAAGCACATTAATGGAAACAACACAATTTTGATTTTATGAGTGTGGTCCTAGTTTTCTCGAGATGCAATTCTTTACATATTTACCATGGTTCTTACAATTTCTTGACCAATAAACATAGGTGTCTGATATTGGACTCTCTCCATATTTCAACAACACAGACCCTCATAGTCCAACACTACATTTGCCTCACACCTCAACACAACACTGTCACATCCCTACTCTACATTACAACCCCTCACATCACCAGTACAAGCAGCATGCAAAGTGCAAAGCTCCGGCCTTGGCAGCTTAATGGGCCATACACTAAGAATTTTTCAAGACTTTTTCCTGTAGACTTAACCAAACCATATAATATGAGGTCAAACCTCAACACTTTCGATTTGGATGCAATCAGGCAGGCCCTTGCACTACATAGAAAATGTCAATCTGAAGGATAAAGTCTTCTCTAAAGCCCCGTACACACACGCAGATCGTCGTCATACAAATGTTCGTCTTTTCTCCCCGGGATGTCGGTGTCTGTTGAAAAGTGCAAAGACAGCACAAGGACAGCACAAGAATTTTGTCTGCAGACTTCAGCTGACTGCAGAAGTGATGTCATGTAATGGTTAACTTTCCCTGTGTTTTTTATTTTCTGAGCATGCCCAGTCTTGCAAATCTGCGGTCTGTCGGCCGAATTCTGTACTGACAGGCGAACAATCATCCGTTCTGGTGTCCGCAGACAAAAATTTTCATGTTTGCAAGAAAGACTTTTGTCCGCGGATTGTGCGCAGACAGCTGTCGGAGGCACCATACTAACACGCGTACAATCGGCAGATCTTTCGTCCGCCGACGTTTGTATGCCGACGATCGGTACGTGTGTACGGGCCTTTAATCTTACAGTGTGTATGGCCCTTTTGTCTGTAGGCACCCACACAAAACAAAAAACACATGTTCAATTCTAAAGTCTTTATTTATTCTGACAGCATAAGGAGGGATGCAGCAAGATATTGTCACTCTCCAGTCCGTGTGCCTTTACATCGCCAGCCCACGATCTTTGCTCCATGGCTACGGGATTCTGATGTCTTCCACAACTTCAGGCAGAGTTCAGAATCCATTCTGCACCTCTACCAGCTCATAGGGGACAGGCATGGCCAGGTTGCTGGTCAGCTTTCAAGCCACTTTGGAAGTTCCAGGGTGTTCATGTTGGTCATCGATGCTGCTTTTGGCCATGTGCCTTACCAAATATCCACTGACCACAAAAGAAGATGAGTGGAGTCCATCAAGGTGGGTTTCTACCACCTACAACCGCAAGCAGTACCACTCCTGGAAAAATAAAACAAAGGATAAGACATTTCATTATGAAAATCACATCTTAATGCCTGTTTGCTTCATTCTGAACTTCATTTAATTTCGACATCACGAGTGAAATAACACATTTTCTGCCAACTTACACAAACCAGAAATCATTAATGTAAACATTTGAATACACACCTGTGACGCCAGACAGCCCATCACCACAGGCTTCTCATGGTACATGCCATGATTCCAAGATGTTGACGTTCTGGAAAATTAGAACACCATAAGATACCAAGCAGCCGTTCATGTTATCAATAACTACACAGGTGGCATAGACACAAATAAACACCTGCCAGCTCTTCTCAGCCCTTTCCACTATTCACAATACTAACATGTTTATGGTTAGAGGTGCATGTTTTTGCTCAAGTAACACAATTTTACCAATGTTGACTACACTTTATCTACAATGGCAAGTGTCATTGGCAGATGATAATGACCCTCTGTCTCCCTGGGAGTGGCACCTCTGCTAACTAGCTAATTAATACACATGCCCTATCTTGACCGGTTACAGTACTTACATGTAAAGTGGCTAGCAACCAGGGTATTCCGGGTGGCCATACCTGCAGCGGTGCTCCGCCGCCTGGGGGCCGCCGGCTGACGGACCTCTGGCTCCCTCTCCTCCGTCAGCTCCCAAGATTCATCCCGGGCAACGCACATGTTGTGCAACACGCAGCACGCCAGGATGATCTTGGAAGCCTTTGTAGGAGAGTACAGGAGTTCACCCCCAGGCCGGGCCAAGCAGAGAAACCGGGATTTGAGAAGACCTATGGTCAACTCGATGATACTCCGGCTTCTCCGCAAGGCCCTGTTGTAATTCATTTCTGCTTGGCCCTGGGGGTACCTGATTGGAGCCATCAGCCATGTCAGCTGCGGGTAACCAGCATCCCCTGAAAAATAAGAAAAATATACATTAGTTCTTCATATCATGTGACTTTAGATGACTCCTCAAAATGGGAGACAATTATGCATTTTACTAAACAACCTGCTCGTCTGTTTGCAAAAACTCATATGAAACATCTAAACTCTGTCTAACTGCCTAAATCACTAATACAAATGGGAAAAAGGACACACAAAGTGGTGTGTTTCTCTTGCAAGTTCCAACTTGGCCCCTATTTTGTTCCTATTACATTAGCCTAGGTATTACTTCTGGAATATATCTGCAACTAGAGTGAGGAAACCAATATTGACTCACTTATGCAAAGTACTTTGGGGATATGGCAATACCATTGGAATCATTTGTAGGTTTTGTTTGGGTGGCTAGAGGACACCATTTACACATTGGTTAACCACCTTCATTGGACTCAAAGACAACTTTGGAAATCTTTCTTTTGTGAGCTGCTAAGCTGCTGATCTGGTTGTGTGTGAACAGCCTGCCAACTCCTAACACATCCATTTTAGGTAGGCTTTGCTTAAATCAGGGTGTACACCGATGTAGCTTATTCCTATGTCTATGTAATCTTACAGTTTATGTTGTTAAGACAAAATACTTTACCAATAAGCCACCCTTGGGGCATTTGGCCACTTTCAAACGCCTCGTACAGAGTACTGGTTCTTAACATACTGGAATCATGGCACGACCCTGGGTGACCAGTGTTGATGCGCTGTTTGGCGTCACAAACTAATTGGACGTTCACGGAGTGGTACTGCTTGCGGTTCCGGTACTCAATTTCGTGGCTCCTTGGTGGCCTAATGGCTATGTGGGTGCCATCGATTGCCCCTAGTATTTGCGGCATGTGTGCCCGCAGGTAGAAACCCAACTTGACTTCATTCCACTCATTTTCATTCTGTGGCCAGTGGATAAAATTGGGCACTATATCGACTAGGGCATTAATGACCAACATGAACACCCTTGAAACTGTGGGCTGGCTAATGCCCATGATACTTCCCGAAGTGGCTTGGAAGCTGCCACGCCCTAAAATATACAAAGTGGCCAGCAATCTGGCCATGCCGGGCACCGCATGGCCGCGCTGTGTGTCCGGGTCAATTTTGTCTGCTATGAGCTGGTAGAGGTGGAGAATAGTTCCTCGCTCGAGCCGGAATTTCCTCCTGACATCAGAATCCCGCAGCTTGTCCAAATAGATCCTTGGAGCAAAAATGCGTGGCTGGCGAGGTAAGGGCACACGGACTGGAGGTGCTGCTGGAGGTGGTGCTGCTGGAGGTGCTGCTGCTGCTGCTGCTGCAGCTTCCCCACCTTCTGCTGCCTCCTGTGCTAGGGCCTCCTCAAACAAGGCACCGATGAATGCCAACATTGCACCATCTAATGCGTCTGGGATATCGTCCTCCATTTTGAACGCGCAAATTCGCGAATGCGCAGATATATATAGAAACGGCCGCTAATTATCACACCTGTGAGCCAGCTATAAAAGGAGCACATGGCCAATATGGCTGCTGGATGTTATAGATCGATGTTTCTTATGTGCTAGCAAGACCCTGTGACCCACAACCTACATTATCTGGAGGTAAGACAATTGTATCTCTCTCTCCCAAAAAAAAATAACAAATTCTCTCTCTCTCTCTCTCTCTCTCTCTCTCTCTCTCTCTCTCTCTCTCTCTCTCTCTATATATATATATATATATATATATATATATATATCTAGATCTGTCTGTTTGTGTGTTCTTGCTCACCGTTATTGTTTACTGAAGGAGAGAATTTGTACTTATCTTGGGTGTGCTTAAGTTGTCTATGGTGAATCCCCTTCAACCCACAATAGCTTGGGAACCCCTCAAGTGTCTTTTAATCATTGGCAGTTGGCCCCATGTGCATGTGTTTTTGACATGTGTTTTCTCATGTTTGTTAAAGGTGTGCAGTCTAGATTTGGCATCTAAACCTGCCCCCTTACCTTCCCAGCTTCCAAAGACACCATTTTTGCTTTCCTGATAACTGTAATTTATTATGTGCACGTATGTAGGTCATGCGATTTCTCATGTATGTTTAATGTTTGCAGCCTCCTTTGGCCTCTAAAAGATTACACCACCACCCCCACCAAGTCTGTTTGTGCCATTAGGTAAGTGTTTGGAGGGCCTCGTGTGATGTTTGACCATATGCGTTTTCTTATGTGTTTTTTTCCATTTCTTTGCAGCCTCTTCTGCTCTTTGCCCACTACCACCACCAGCACCAGCACCAGCCGTGTTTGTGCCATTAGGTAAGTGTTTGGAGGGCCTCATGTGATTTGTGCCCATATGCGTTTTCTTATGTGTTTTTTTCCATTTCTTTGCAGCCTCTTCTGCTCTTTGCCAACCACCACCACCACCAGCACCAGCACCAGCCGTGTTTGTGCCATTAGGTAAGTGTTTGGAGGGCCTCGTGTGATTTGTGCCCATATGCGTTTTCTTATATGTTTTTTTCCATTTCTTTGCAGCCTCTTCTGCTCTTTGCCAACCACCACCACCACCAGCACCAGCACCAGCCGTGTTTGTGCCATTAGGTAAGTGTTTGGAGGGCCTCGTGTGATTTGTGCCCATATGCGTTTTCTTATGTGTTTTTTTCCATTTCTTTGCAGCCTCTTCTGCTCTTTGCCAACCACCACCACCACCAGCACCAGCACCAGCCGTGTTTGTGCCATTAGGTAAGTGTTTGGAGGGCCTCGTGTGATTTGTGCCCATATGCGTTTTCTTATGTGTTTTTTTCCATTTCTTTGCAGCTTCTTCTGCTCTTTGCCAACCACCACCACCACCAGCACCAGCCGTGTTTGTGCCATTAGGTAAGTGTTTGGAGGGCCTTGTGTGATTTGTGCCCATATGCGTTTTCTTATGTGTTTTTTTCCCATTTCTTTGCAGCCTCTTCTGCTCTTTGCCAACCACCACCAGCACCAGCACCAGCCGTGTTTGTGCCATTAGGTAAGTGTTTGGAGGGCCTCGTGTGATTTGTGCCCATATGCATTTTCTTATGTGTTTTTTTCCATTTCTTTGCAGCCTCTTCTGCTCTTTGCCAACCACCACCACCACCAGCACCAGCCGTGTTTGTGCCATTAGGTAAGTGTTTGGAGGGCCTCGTGTGATTTGTGCCCATATGCGTTTTCTTATGTGTTTTTTTCCATTTCTTTGCAGCCTCTTCTGCTCTTTGCCCACTACCACCACCACCACCACCACCAAGTCTGTTTGTGCCATTAGGTAAGTGTGTTCTGTAACTCTCATAAGTGAGCACACCTCGCATATAATCAATGTCCACGTGAGTAGAGATCAGCAAGGGTTAAATCCAAGATTGGTTCAGTGGTTCTCTTCCTCTCATGCTCCCATGTGCGTGGAAAACATAAAAAACATTCCCCACTAGTGCAATATGTCTGATAAAATTTTATTCAAAAAATAACAGCACAGCATACATCGCACTCACTTGTAAAGAATATAGTAAAAGCTTATCTCGTATAATGGCAGGTTCGGATCCTCCACTGCTACTGCGATGTGGCTCCACGCCAGATCGGGTAGTCCCGGAAGTCCTCCGCTGTCGTGGTCCGCGATTGGGTGCATCGTCTGGCCACGCCCCGACGCGTTTCGTCACTTCCTGACTTCAACTGGGGGCGCTGTATGCTGTGCTGTTATTTTTTGAATAAAATTTTATCAGACATATTGCACTAGTGGGGAATGTTTTTTATGTTTTCCACGCACATGGGAGCATGAGAGGAAGAGAACCACTGAACCAATCTTGGATTTAACCCTTGCTGATCTCTACTCACGTGGACATTGATTATATGCGAGGTGTGCTCACTTATGAGAGTAAGTGAGCAACATGATCTGGTGAGTGGCCATTTCCTATTGTCCCCCTGCACTTGGTGGTGGAATAGTGGTGACCCTGTTGAACTACACGAATGATTTGCGGTTTGTGAATTGTTGGAGCTTTGGAGTCTCAGGGGACGGATGTTCTGATGTACCAACATTGAATAACCTTGCAGGACTATTTTCCATATGCTGGGAGGAGTTTGACGCTAACCAGACTGGCATCTTGGGGGATTCTTTATGGTTTATTTTTAGAGACTTTTTAACATTGTTTCAAGCGCTACTATTATTCTTTGTTCATTTTATCATCAAATATACTGTATATTTGTTTAAGTAGCTGCTACATTGGTTTTAACTTTTACCAGCCGGTGTGCTGGTGCTCCCTGGAGCGCGGAGATTAATTCACAGTTTAGGCGTAAGGCTGAGGATTTTTTACATACGTGTTCTGTAACTGTTCACTAATTATACTGTATATGAAGAGCAATCTGCAAATCATGTTTTTTTCTGTTTTATCTTTTGTCATTTCAGATTTAGGAGTTTGGGGCTCTTTGCTGCTGCTGGACAGCCAGATTCTCTGCCCACCTCGTGCTCCCATGGCCCCACCCACTGGAAGGCTGAGGAGAAGGGGCAGGGTGGCCAGGGGGGGCAGGGTGGCCATGGTGGCCAGGGGGGGCAGGGTGGCCAGGGGGGGCAGGGTGGGAAGATCGTCTGGCTCTGGTGTGAGGGAGGCTCCAGCTGTATCCATGAGGGAGTCCACCATCCCCATCCCGGAGGAGGAAGCCGGGGGAGGTGGTAACACACCAAGTGGACAAGCTGGCTCTTCTGACAGTAGTCCTGGAGAGGGTCCGTCCACCAGTCAGCTTGTCCACATTATCCCGGCTTCCCCGTTTCACCCACAATCAGTGCTGTGCCCTGATCCACGCCTATATGGCCAGATATCAGGCGATACATGGGACCAGGGCTGCGGCTCACTCAGTAACAGAGAAGAATAGATTGTGGGATGAAATCCGGGATGCTGTAAATGCACTGGGTGAAGCACCTCGCCACCGTGACAGTGTGCGGAAGAAGGTCAACGACATCTGTGGGTCCGTTCGGAAGAAGCTAATTGCATGGGCTGCGGAGGGTCTTTATGACCGACAAGGTCGGCTGGATGAACGTGCACGAATTTCTCTCTGGGATTATCAATTACCTTTCTTGAAGATCATAGGACCCGATACCATCTTTCCCAGAGAGGACTTAGATTCGGATGCTTTGCACCGAGGTAGGATATTATCTTGGATGTCAATTGTGTGAGTTGTTTTGAAAAGATTAACTACTATCCTATGTGTGCCATGAATAGAATTTGATACTTGCCCTTCCAATTGTCCTTTTTTTGTTTTCCCCAACCTGCAATTTGTTCATCTGTAGCACGGATCTCAGCCCCTCCACAGCCCATGCAGCTTGGCGACGCAGACGGACTCACAGGTGTTGACATCAGTGCTGACCCTCCTCCTGGTAGGTCCAATATCATACTGTGCCAAACAATGTAGATTTTTTGTTTTTTCCAAGATAGCTCATATTGCTATGTCCTTTACAGAAGATCCGCAGCAGGGAACACACCCAGTGCAGCAAGGCCTGAAGGAAGGTGTTGTTATGTCTAGCCAAATAATGTTTTTTGGAATCTTATTAACCCCATTAACACACATGTTTTTTCTTATGAAAGAGTGTTGCCTTTTAGATGTTTACCCTGCAAAACACAGTTGACAGCATTAATGGGTGCCGTCATTAGTAGGCAGACCAAGCCTTCTTAACCTTTGGGAGGGTTTAGCAAGTGTCCTATGAGCCCAGGAAAGCACTTTTGAATGTTTGGCCTCAATGCTTCATTCCTGAAGCTAGGAGGGCAATCTGGCCATAATCATTACTGCCTAAGGTTATGTACTAAACATGTTTTTTTTTTTTTTTTTTTAAAAGAACATCAGGCCCCTCTTGACGTAGCAGCTGGAGTTGGATCAGGAGCTGGCGACGATTCTGCATCCAGTGCTGTGGTATGTCATATAAGGGAACAAGGTGCACATGTAACATTTCAATGGTAGTAATGATTTTGGGCTAGATGTGGCTTACATTGTGTGTGTGTTAAATTAATGCTATGACATTCTGACGATGCACCAGCACAACAAGAGTTCTATCTTGAACATCAGGGAATTATGTTATAATTTGGTGTGCCACTAATGTTCCAAAAACATCCAGGATCTTTAAAGTCCGTCCAGTCTTTGATTTTCCAGGTCCAAATTCATGGGTATCGTTTGGTTGGGTTGTCCTGTAGCCGATTGATGGCAAGATTTTAGACAACATACGTAGATGTAGAAAGTCATTGGTGTAGTAACAGATTTACCAAAAGCATAAACAACCTACCACACCAGGGTTAATTGGGAACACCTTCATGTTGAAACTTTTTTGCCTTTGTCATATTAGTCCTACCAATATAATATGTACCCATTATCAGAAGTGTTGCTAGCTTGGATAATCTTACAATGAACAAGTACTTATTAGAAGCACATCAAACTTTTCAACGTTCTGCTTGGGGTGTTAAGTTGTCAAACTAATCTGAAATATTTAGTCATGATGTTTGATAATGATTTGGTCTATTTCTTCTGCTTTCAGGTAGCCTTAGATGCAGAGGTATTGTCACCTACCCAACCTCGTCCATCTATGCTGGATGTAGCCGAGAGGCTGCTTGATGAGTATCGGATCCAAAATGAGTTAAGGAGGCGTACTCAGCAATCTACTGAGGTAGTACGTCTGCTCGGGCTCATACAGGAATCTGTAGCAACAATGGTACAGGTTCAACAGGATATGCGTAACAGCTTGGTAAGTTTAGCAGACCAGCATCAATGGGATCGGCAAAGTGTTGACACTCAGGTGCTGGCCACATGCCAATGCCTGTTTGGATCTGAAGATGCCCCATTGGCAGAGCCCTCCCAAACATCTCACTCACTAGCCACTGCAGGTTGTGGTAGTGGGAGGGTAATGCCAGTGTTGGGCACTTGTCAGGCAGCTGGGGATGGGACAATTCCTCCTGTAGCCACTCCTAGCACTTCACACTCCGTTCGGACTCCCACACCCCTCAATGAGCAATCCTCCTGCACAACCTCAATGCGCACTGGTTCCACAATACCCCTTCCACCTGACTACATTCACTCCACACCTTTATCACTTCACTCCTCCCCAGGCCATCCTCCTTTTTTGTCACCAATGCGACATGTTGTTTCCCCCCGCACCGTGGACCACAACAACCAATCAACCACCACTCCCCACACATCTTCACAACCCTTGCACCACCAGCAGCATCAAATAGCCTCGGGGCAGCAACTATCACATCTCATGGTAATGGCACACGTTCCCCAAATTCTTAGGCTGAGCACAGAGCAGATGGGACTATTGGCACAAGATCTTCAGTCTGGGACATTTCCAGGGTTCAACACCCTGCATCAGCAGCAGCCTCAGACACAAGATCTGATCCTAATGGGCCACTTTACCAGAACTCTAAGGCTAACCCCAGAGCAGATGGGACTATTGGCCCACCATTTGATGGCAGGAACCTTTCCATTGCTCACCACACTGCTTCAGTCACCACCACCACCACCACCACCAACTTAATTTTTTTTTTTTTTTTTTTGGGGGGTTAGTTTTGTTAATGATTGTTACATTGGCCAATTTGTGGGGCCATTTTTTCGTTTAATTTGAGGGTGGCACAATATGATTTATTATAGTGTTTTTTTGGGGGATGAAATTAAATTTTATGCAAAATGATTAGTTTGTGTTTGATCTTTGGTTTTTTAGGAGTGTTGGTGGCCAAGTAATGGCCCTGGTTAATGTAGGCATTTATACACAAGTGCTTCTCTATCTCCAAACATATGATTTCATGTAAATTTGGAAAAATCAATGTTCACATAATGACCCAAGAAAAGGTCTCCCTTCAAATGTAGCTTCCAAACAAGTCTCAAGGCTAACATAAACCAAAGCCAACATACTAACAATTACAGAACACACCACTCGACTAAACAAATACAACACAAAAGACATTCGATGTGTACACCAAAAAGAAAACTTTGGTAATAAAAGAAACTCTTTTTAATAACACATGTAGGTGTCTACCAACTGTAGCGTACAAAAAATATATTAAAATATATAATAGAATGAACTAAATTTCCAATGTAACATTTGTGTTGCAACGACCAAAATACTTTTATTTTATTTTTATAAAAAAATTTTTTTTTAACAATTTTTTTTTAGTTTTTCACAAAAAACAAGGGTTATTTGTAAACATTGTTTGTTTTTTTTGTTCCCAAAACAAGGGTTATTTGTAAACATTTTTTCAGTTTTTTGTTCCCAAAACAAGGGTTATTTGTAAACATTGTTTGTTTTTTTTGTTCCCAAAACAAGGGTTATTTGTAAACATTGTTTGTTTTTTTGTTCCCAAAACAAGGGTTATTTGTAAACATTGTTTGTTTTTTTTTGTTCCCAAAACAAGGGTTATTTGTAAACATTTTTTCTTTTTTTGTTCCCAAAACAAGGGTTATTTGTAAACATTGTTTGTTTTTTTTGTTCCCAAAACAAGGGTTATTTGTAAACATTTTTTCTTTTTTTTGTTCCCAAAACAAGGGTTATTTGTAAACATTGTTTGTTTTTTTGTTCCCAAAACAAGGGTTATTCGTAAACATTGTTTGGTTTTTTTGTTCCCAAAACAAGGGTTATTTGTAAACATTTTTTCAGTTTTTTGTTCCCAAAACAAGGGTTATTTGTAAACATTGTTTGTTTTTTTTTGTTCCCAAAACAAGGGTTATTTGTAAACATTGTTTGTTTTTTTTGTTCCCAAAACAAGGGTTATTTGTAAACATTGTTTGTTTTTTTGTTCCCAAAACAAGGGTTATTTGTAAACATTGTTTGTTTTTTTTGTTCCCAAAACAAGGGTTATTTGTAAACATTGTTTGTTTTTTTTGTTCCCAAAACAAGGGTTATTTGTAAACATTGTTTGTTTTTTGTTCCAAAAACAAGGGTTATTTGTAAACATTTTTTCTTTTTTTGTTCCCAAAACAAGGGTTATTTGTAAACATTGTTTGATTTTTGTTCCAAAAACAAGGGTTATTTGTAAACATTTTTTCTTTTTTTTGTTCCCAAAACAAGGGTTATTTGTAAACATTTTTTCTTTTTTTTGTTCCCAAAACAAGGGTTATTTGTAAACATTTTTTCAGTTTTTTGTTCCCAAAACAAGGGTTATTTGTAAGCATTGTTTGTTTTTTTTGCTCCCAAAACAAGGGTTATTTGTAAACATTGTTTGTTTTTTTTGTTCCCAAAACAAGGGTTATTTGTAAACATTGTTTGTTTTTTTTGTTCCCAAAACAAGGGTTATTTGTAAACATTGTTTGTTTTTTTGTTCCCAAAACAAGGGTTATTTGTAAACATTGTTTGTTTTTTTTGTTCCCAAAACAAGGGTTATTTGTAAACATTGTTTGGTTTTTTTGTTCCCAAAACAAGGGTTATTTGTAAACATTTTTTCTTTTTTTGTTCCCAAAACAAGGGTTATTTGTAAAAAAAAATTCAGTTTTTGTTCCCAAAACAAGGGTTATTTGTAAACATTGTTTGTTTTTTTTGTTCCCAAAACAAGGGTTATTTGTAAACATTGTTTGTTTTTTTTTGTTCCCAAAACAAAGGTTATTTGTAAACATTTTTTCAGTTTTTTGTTCCCAAAACAAGGGTTATTTGTAAACATTGTTTGTTTTTTTTGTTCCCAAAACATGGGTTATTTGTAAACATTGTTTGTTTTTTTTGTTCCCAAAACAAGGGTTATTTGTAAACATTTTTTCTTTTTTTTTTTGTTCCCAAAACAAGGGTTATTTGTAAACATTGTTTGTTTTTTTTGTTCCCAAAACAAGGGTTATTTGTCAACATTGTTTGTTTTTTTTGTTCCCAAAACAAGGGTTATTTGTCAACATTGTTTGTTTTTTTTGTTCCCAAAACAAGGGTTATTTGTAAACATTGTTTGTTTTTTTTGTTCCCAAAACAAGGGTTATTTGTAAACATTGTTTGTTTTTTTGTTCCCAAAACAAGGGTTATTTGTAAACATTGTTTGTTTTTTTTTGTTCCCAAAACAAGGGTTATTTGTAAACATTGTTTGTTTTTTTTTGTTCCCAAAACAAGGGTTATTTGTAAACATTGTTTGTTTTTTTTGTTCCCAAAACAAGGGTTATTTGTAAACATTTTTTCTTTTTTTTGTTCCCAAAACAAGGGTTATTTGTAAACATTGTTTGTTTTTTGTTCCCAAAACAAGGGTTATTTGTAAACATTTTTTCTTTTTTTTGTTCCCAAAACAAGGGTTATCTGTAAACATTTTTTCTTTTTTTGTTCCCAAAACAAGGGTTATTTGTAAACATTTTTTCAGTTTTTTGTTCCCAAAACAAGGGTTATTTGTTCCCAAAACAAGGGTTATTTGTAAACATTGTTTGTTTGTTTTGTTCCCAAAACAAGGGTTATTTGTAAACATTGTTTGTTTTTTTGTTCCCAAAACAAGGGTTATTTGTAAACATTGTTTGTTTTTTTTGTTCCCAAAACAAGGGTTATTTGTAAACATTTTTTTTTTTTTTGTTCCCAAAACAAGGGTTATTTGTAAACATTGTTTGTTTTTTTTGTTCCCAAAACAAGGGTTATTTGTAAACATTTTTTTCTTTTTTTTTGGTTCCCAAAACAAGGGTTATTTGTAAACATTGTTTGTTTTTTTTGTTCCCAAAACAAGGGTTATTTGTAAACATTGTTTGTTTTTTTTGTTCCCAAAACAAGGGTTATTTGTAAACATTTTTTCTTTTTTTTGTTCCCAAAACAAGGGTTATTTGTAAACTTTGTTTGTTTTTTTTGTTCCCAAAACAAGGGTTATTTGTAAACATTGTTTGTTTTTTTTGTTCCCAAAACAAGGGTTATTTGTAAACATTTTTTCTTTTTTTTTGTTCCCAAAACAAGGGTTATTTGTAAACATTTTTTCTTTTTTTTGTTCCCAAAAACAAGGGTTTTTTTATAATTTTTTGTAGATTTTTTTGGTCCCAAAAACAAGGGTTTTTTTATAATTTTTTGTTTGTTTTTTTGGTCCCAAAAACAAGGGTTTTTTTATAATTTTTTGTAGATTTTTTTGGTCCCAAAAACAAGGGTTTTTTTATAATTTTTTGTAGATTTTTTTGGTCCCAAAAACAAGGGTTTTTTTATAATTTTTTGTAGATTTTTTTGGTCCCAAAAACAAGGGTTTTTTTTATAATTTTTTGGTTTTTTTTGGTCCCAAAAACAAGGGTTTTTTTTATAATTTTTTGTAGATTTTTTTGGTCCCAAAAACAAGGGGTTTTTTTTATAATTTTTTGTGTTTTTTTTTGGTCCCAAAAACAAGGGTTTTTTTTATAATTTTTTTTTTTTTTTTGGTCCCAAAAACAAGGGTTTTTTTATAATTTTTTGTAGATTTTTTTGGTCCCAAAAACAAGGGTTTTTTTATAATCTTTTGGTTTTTTTTTGGTCCCAAAAACAAGGGTTTTTTTATAATTTTTTGTAGATTTTTTTGGTCCCAAAAACAAGGGTTTTTTTTTATAATTTTTTGTGGTTTTTTTTGGTCCCAAAAACAAGGGTTTTTTTTATAATTTTTTGTAGATTTTTTTGGTCCCAAAAACAAGGGTTTTTTTTATAATTTTTTGTAGATTTTTTTGGTCCCAAAAATAAGGGTTTTTTTATAATTTTTTGTAGATTTTTTTGTTAGATTTTTGTTTATAATGGACAAATGTGACATTTCTTTGTAAAAGTAACCAAACAAATAAAAAAATAAAAACTAGGATCTTTTTAAAGGTGTCACATTCCTCACGAATGGCTCCTCAGGGTCTGGATCCACGCCACAAAGGTCTTCCAAATAAAAAATTCTGTCTCCGCACCACCTCATGTAATCCAGGAGGACCTCGTAGGTGAGGTGGGTGTGCCCTGGGTAGAAAAAAACATGACAATTAGTTTTATGCAAAATGATCCAAACAAGGATTGTAATTAATGTGCCTCAACAAATATGCTTAGGAGTCTATTGGTTGGCTTTTATCAACACTCTGAAGCAAATATGCTAAATTGCTGTTGTAAACCTTAAACTCAAACTTTCACGGCAAATTGTTCAAAAGGTTACATAAGATGGCTTGGAATGTTAGTAGCAGTTCCACCAAAGCTAAGTAAAAGGCTTTTCTGCATGTAAACACAAGCAATCATTTTGAAGAATGTAAGGTGTTTTGGGTTCAATTGGTCAACACGATACATGTGCACACATTTATCTCTATCACCATTGGAATCTGTGGAGCGTTCTCTCTCCCTCTTACTGTCTATAGATTGAACCTGACACATAGTAGAGACTCACCCTTAGGAATTTTGAGGGCCAGTTCTGGACGGAGCAGATGTGTCTGCTCCCCTGATGTCCTTTCCGCCATCCCAGCTGTGTTAAGAGAGAAGAAAAAGTTTATCAACAAATGGACTCACGCTAACTGTAGGTTACGCAGTCATGAAAACGCTCTAACACCCACTCATTACCCCTCCACATTTCCCTAAAAGTTTTATTTAGACTTTGATATGGTGGTGATGCAGATTTGTACAGTGCAAGCGTCATTCTTCTGGGTGAAGCTTGTAGCGTTAAGGATACGTACTCCCTGCTTTTGTGCTGATTGTGTTTTTCTGATGTTTTTGGTGCCTCAGCCCTGCCTGTTCTAAGTGTTGGAAACATATCATTTTTGGAGGGCTGCGGAAAACTAATCAGGTTAGACTTACACTCTCTAGGTTTTTGGGGACGAGAGAACTAACAATCCTCCTTTTTACATGGCCCCTGTACACACCTCTAGGCACCTCCCTCCAGCAGGCAGCTTGCTATGGAGGCACATGAGATGAAGCCAAGCACCCTGTGCCTGTTCAGGCACTAGGCTGTGAGCCAGCCTTGCCCCCCTCCCTTCCGATGGTCTTAATGATTAGGAGTGACAGCATCAGGAGGCAATATTGGCATGCTGTAACCTCAGTTAAGGAGGAGGGGGAGTCTGTTCCAGACAAGTATTTGTGCAAAATTTTAGACAGTAAGAAAATGGTCCCAGTAAGTCTTAGGGGGAATATGCACACCTATCACTTGGAATACTAATGCATAGAATGCATTCACATAAAGAACCTGCTGCCTTTAGAACAACTTGAAGCCTGATCGGGGACATACACAGTTAGCATTTCTCCACTTACTAAGTAGACACATTACTGCAAAAGCACACAACTTACCATCATCACGTTTTTTTTGGGCCCCCGAACTGGATGGGCTTGCTGGCTCAGGAGAAACTGCACAAAAAGAACACAAATTGTGAACTGGAATGTGGTACATTACCGAGGAAGAGTATTTATGAAAGATTGATAAACACACATTTTCAGTGTTGACTAAATCAGGACATGATTAAATTACAATGTCCCCAAAAAATTTACAAGTACAAAGCACACCATTTCCAATGTAGAGAAACTAACACCAATTTAGAATAGGGTGGCTTGAGATAACTTACAAAAGATAACATGTCCTGTAATGCTCCCCAAAACCACCTTTCAAACATGAAGGTTAAGCAAGAGTGTTTCATGACCAACCTTCCTGTCACATATAGCAAAACTACACTTGCTTTGACTCCAACTTAGATTATCCTAGATACACATCATCCTAGCACACACAATTCATGTGAGAATCTAATTTTAGGTACTTACAGACTAGTTCAGGGGAGCCTGGAGTGGGGGAGGATGGGGGAGACCCTTCATGGGGGGATGGTGTGGTATCTCCTAGAAACACAAAGACACGGATACAATCCTTGAACAAAAGCTATTTGATAAAGGCACACAGAAAGTAGTCTGGAAACATTGAAGGTAGTAGTTACAGTGGACTGGGTAAGCAGTGGCCCCTCTTCCCCAGTCCTCCACAACAAACATCCTCAATGTCAGCTGGTACAAAACCCCAATGTCAAAATATATATATTACAGCCCTTATATTTCCCAGGACACATTGAACACACAAACACATGTAGAATACTTACTTCCCATTTGAGGAGAGCCCAGGTCCTCATCTGAGTCAGACCAATTGGCCTCTTCTTGGCCAACAGTTTTTTCCTGGCCCGGATCCAGGCGACTTGGCCCTGCCTGAGGCTCCTCTCTTGCTGAAGTTACATCAACCACAAAAGAAAACAAAACAAACAATCATTCCTCCAAGTTCGACCTAATACACAACACAACAGCACATCCACATTACTTACACTGGGCCTGAGAAGTGTGAGGCTCCAGATCCTCATCACTGGTTTCTACAAAAATAAACCAAAAAATAAACAACAAAAATAATACATTATATATTATTTATGGACACAAATAGGCAGTAACCTCTCATCATGCTAGCACCATACTCAATGCCCCTACAATTCAGAACATAGAAGTGCACTTACACCAATGAGATGCATTGAGCATGTTTTAAAACAGGAGGGCACCATGTAAATTAAACGGTCGCCTAAGGGCTCGCACCTACAGGGGCCTTGCAGCCAGTGGCGGAGCACCAACATTTCGAAGGGCACAGTCAGGGAAATTGCCCAAGTCAAAGATTGCTTTCAATCCTCGGATCTAAAAGTTGCAGCAGTGTGCTGCAGTCCCTTCACTGCGTCTGCCAGGTGTCTGTTGTCCACTGACACTTACAACTCCTTCTCTGAGTGGGGATTGGCCGTCTGATCAGGTTATCCTAAGATGTTGAGGAATCGGTAGGTGTGTACCTGCACCAGTAGGAAGTTACTGCCTGGTCAACTCACTCTGCTATCATCGGTTGTTGCTCTGGGAGGAGAGTTCCGCCCTGGACCCGTAACATACAGGTAACCAGGCCCAGACTTGATATTTTGCAGGCTGCTCATAGATTTGTGGTGTCTACTATGCAAAGGGGTGAGTAGCCCCAGGGAATTTGAAAGAGTCCGAAAATGGTTGGTGGAGGAGGAGGAGAAGAAGGCCCTGGGTGGCTGGGGGACAAGGAGAGGGCCCCTGGGTGTTTTCTAGAGGAGGAAAGACCCCCAATGACGCCAGAGTCAGTTGCCAGGGAAGAGTGTGGAGTTGAGCAAGTCCTGCATATCTGACATGAAAGCCAAACATGGTGGAGATGGAGCACTCTGCCCTACACAACGACAGCACCCGAGGTGGAAGGTGAGGGGTAGCGGGTCTTTGACATTATAGAGCATATGGACTCTGTCTATTATTGTTAGTTTGGTTTGGAGTTGTCCTTTAGATGTTTAACTCTGTTGTTTTTGCCCTGAGCTGTGAGGGACTGAGGTATGACAGCCCACTATGCTGGGACTTATAGTGCCCTAGAATGTGGAGGACTGAGGAATCCTTAGTCCCTAACAGAGGGCACTACAAGTCTTAGCATAGCAGGCAGTAGTTCCTTAGTCCCCTACAGAGAGCAGTACAAGTCCAAGCAGGTAGTCTTCTGCGTTGGGACTTGTTGTGCCCTTGACTGTGGTGGACTGAGGAAGGGAAGTGTAAGGGGGTCTGTGTAAGCTCAGATGTATGGGGGAGCTTTGGTGACCACAGAGTTCCCTTTTACACCAGAGTCCCCAGCTTCCCCACTCAAATAATGGTTCCCTGAACTCTCCTTACATCAGAGACTTCACACTTCCCTCTTACAGTGTAGTAAGTCTGGAGACTCCGATGTAAAGGGGGCTCTGTGAAATGTGATTAGAGATTAGACATTTCTAAAATGTACATTTTTCTACTTACGATCCACAATTTGTAGCAGCTCAAATGGCTCGCTGCGTCTGAAGGCATAATTCAATGTGGCAGTCCTCCTCCTCCCCTTCTTCACCAAAAGTACAAAAGGGTGTCGCCCGTCCGCTTTTGCTAGAAGCAGAAGAGAAAAAAAACATTAAAAAAAATCCTGTACATAGTAGTATTAAAGGTTGTGAAAGAGGTTGTAAACCCTCTTGTATAACTTTTACCTATAGGTAAGCCTATATTAAGGCTTACCTATAGGTGCTATAAATATCTCCCAAACATGCACCGTTTAGGAGATATTTACAGCGCAAACTGCCGATGACGTCATCGGCGCAGGCGCTCTGAGGGAATGGCCACCCGTGCCGTTCCTTCAGAGCTCAGTGCCGTGAACGGCGGCTCCCGCGCGCATGCGCGGGAGTGATGTAATCGCGCCTCCGGCCAATCAGATGGCCGGAGGACGCGAACCCGGAAGCGGGACGGCAGGACATGTCGCCGTCCTGTCGCTGAGGTGGCGGCACGGCGGGGGCTTCATTTTAAGGTAAGTACTACATAATGAGCTAGTATGCGATGCATACTAGCTCATTATGACTTTCTCTTTACAGGGCTTTTTTTTTCTCTGATTTTTTTTTGGACTTTACTTCCTCTTGAAGAGACACTTGATGGAGGTAGGAAAGGTAGGAGCGAGAGGGAGGGGAGGGGGGGGGGTTGTTGGTATTTGTGTTGTTGCATACCTAAACACATGTCCACCTACCCACAAGATTATAACCTATCTGGTCACATGTCATGTATATTTTTACTTACCGGAGATTTGCTCCACAGCCTTTTTCAGGAGCCTGGGTGAGCGCCTTTTGGCATCACTCCAGGCCCGCTGAAGATCAACCACCAGAGGCAGGAAGTTGAATCTCCGCAGCAGCCTCATCTGGAGACGACACATCATTTTGTACTTTTGGTGAAGATGCACGTTCACCTGATCATACCCCCAGAGGAGGAGGAGCTGTGGAAAGAGCAATGTCCAAGTATGTCCAAAAAAGTACAGTCTTACAAAAACATGCTAGGTCGTCTTTGAGATTTTGTAGAACAAAGAATACCATTTCTGGGGATACATAGACATCAATGTCAAAATCTACCTCCATGACATAGGTTGCCCCAACTGATGATTTCCTCTACATGATCTATACATTTTGACAATTGTCCTTTCATTACACACCCAGGGCCGCCATCAGGGGGGGGACAGCCAATACACATGTAGGGGGCCAGAGTGCCTGTAGGGGCCCCTGACCCACCATCCATGAAGTGTGCAGGAGACAGTAGCCAGTTGACACATAAGGCAGGAGAAGCGCCGAAGGATAAATGCATAGTAAGCACACTAAACTAGCTGGAAGGCCTGGGACTCAGGAGATGTTAGGAGGAAGGGACTTAAGAGCCTTTCAGCTACTCATTGGCTGAGGAGGTAACAGGAGGCAGGCTGATCCACTTCCTGCTGCCTCCTTAGCCAATGGGTACACAGGGTGCACTGTCCATCACTGCACAGCCTTGTGCTTCCTCTGCTGATGGGATAGAATTCCTCTGCCAAAATAACATGCAGCAGAGATGGAGATAAGAGAGATGTAAATTAAATATTTCCCAAATAAGCTGCTATATTTAGCTAGAATACATGTACAATTCATAGCCCTTGGCATGTTAATTACAGTCACTGTATTTACAACCTTATTGCTGTCCATTTAGCAGGGTGCAAGTAACTTTACACACATGTAGCATAAGTATCAACTTTTGTCACCATGTTAAAAGGACAGCAGTATGGGTAGCATTACAGTGACTGTTATTAGTCCAGGCTCACTAAACTAGCCAATGCTTGGAAAAGCAAGCCATGCAGATTGCTTTTCAGGTCCCTTTTAACATGAGCTGTCTGATTGGGTGTGTCTGTTCATTATGCTGTGCTGAATTACCCTGGATTCGCTATTCCTGCAAGAGGAGCACATGGGATGTGGGAGATGTGAATTTAATGTGTCAGAATTATCCACACAATCACACATAATCCTTTTAAGGCCCCATGCACACGGGGCGTTTTTAACGCCGCTGTAAGCAGCGTCAGACGTTTTCCTCTTGCAGCCTAAAAACGCCCCTCCATGTTATTCTATGGCCTCATGCACACAAAGACGTTTTTAAGCTGTAAGTGGCCTAAGCGTTTTTCAGCTGCAACAAGAACCCACGGCCTGCGCGTTCTGAGGCCCAGCGTTAGAGCGTTAAAAGCGCTTGACGCTATTTAACGCTATTTAACGTTTTTATCGGCGTTTTCCAGCGTCCGGCGTTATTAAGCTGTAGAAATTTTCAGAAATGTGATTGGTCACTGTAATGGAGTAAAAACACAGGAAATGCATTTTTACATTTCCCAAGTGTCCTTTGCTCAGCCGTGTGGGTGGGTGGGTGTGTCTGTGTGGACATACAGGTGAGAGAGGGACAATGGCTGCTGATATAGGTCAGACAGAGCTTATCTCTGCAGTTGAGGCCCATCCAGAGCTGTGGGATGTCTCCCATCCCTTCTATAGTGACAGGATTAAAAAATCAAAAACCTGGATGGATATATCTGAAGCCCTAACACCAGGCTGGGACCGATTGAGCACCGCAGAGAAGAAGGAAAGAAGTAAGTTTTTCAGAAATGCATGACTTGTGTGCTGTATAATTACAAAGAATCCATATTTTAACCTTACTTCACTTTTCTTCTTAGGCAAAATTTTCCAAAAGAGGTGGAAGTCCCTGCGTGATCGGGTCAGGAGGGATCTGACAGAGGAGGAAAAAGCTAACACAAGTGGTGCAGCTGCCTCCCACAAAAGAAGACACGTGTACCACAACCACCTGGCATTCCTGCGTCAAGCAATGATAGCCAGCAGTAGAGAGTAAGTCGCACATACTGTATTTTTGACTTACATATAGGGGTGCTCAGAGCATCATTTTCTGTGAATGTATTGCTATTCTGCAGCCATTTTTTTTTACATATTTTTCAGGACAACATCTAATATTGCGGACCTGACTCAGGATGCTAGTCAGGAGGTGGTTGAAGAACCAGAGGACAGACCCCCCAGTGCTGCCACTGAAAACAGTGACATGACGATCCAATCCAGTGGATCTCATGTCTGCGATGAATCCACAATACAGGTTAGTGTCTGTCTAGTCTGTCTGCCATTCTTTTCTTCATTGTATGTATGTGACAAACTGAACCTTTTTCTTTCTTAACAGGAATCCAGGGACCAGGAATGTGTTGTGGAAGAAATTCCCGATAGTGGTGTGGGGCGTGGCCGTGGCGAGGTACCCGTTCTTGGCAACGAGGTATGTGTGCGTGGCCGTGGCGCTGTGCGTGGCCGTGGCCGCAATCAGCGTCAGAGGGGTGGCGGTATTGTCCCTCAAAACGAGGACGGGGTGTTAGCGTTGCTGCAGGAAGTGCGGCAGGAGAGGCGCAGTGGGGATGTGTTCCTCGATCCTGGCAACTCACGCGCCGCCTTCTGCCGTGCTGCATACTACATCCTGGAGGACATTGGGGGACCTGAAGAAAAGCTTTGTATGGATCGTGTGCTCGCCATCATGACACAATATAGGCATGCAAAACTAAGTGGTGGCCCGCCACCATCAAACGATCCATTCAACACTTTTCTTGATCACCCAATGCCCTCTGTGACCTCAGCAACGCTAACACCCCACTTTCAATACCGCCCCCCTCCGCAACGCCACCTACCTACCTTGTCCCCTCCGCAACGCCACCCAACACCTGTCTTGTCCACGCCCTCCTATTTCCCACCCCACTCCTCCATTGATTTCTCCCAACCACCTACCCAGTTCCCTCCCCCAAACTTACCTGGACCCCCTTACCACCATGAGGTTGCGCAGGAACGACATGTCCAAGCCACCCACTCGCATCCTGACATCAGCTATCCACGTTCAAAGTCACCGCGGTCAAGCCAGGACGATCAGTCAGGATACACCTACCAGCATTTGTGATTTTTTTCTTTTTTTTGTGTTTATTTGAATAAAAACCTTTTTTTGAAATGATATTTTGCCTCATTTTTTTTTAAAGTTGTATGTTGAAATAGAAGTACATCTGCACAGGCCATTGGGCTGGCACACACTTGCCACATGCAGAAGGAAACCCCCCTCCTTCTTCTGCATGTGGCAAGTGTATGCACAAGCCATTGGGCTGGCACACACTTGCCACATGCAGAAGGAAACCCCCCTCCTTCTTCTGCATGTGGCAAGTGTATGCACAGGCCATTGGGCTGGCACACACTTGCCACATGCAGAAGGAAACCCCCCTCCTTCTTCTGCATGTGGCAAGTGTATGCACAAGCCATTGGGCTGGCACACACTTGCCACATGCAGAAGGAAACCCCCCTCCTTCTTCTGCATGTGGCAAGTGTATGCACAGGCCATTGGGCTGGCACACACTTGCCACATGCAGAAGGAAACCCCCCTCCTTCTTCTGCATGTGGCAAGTGTATGCACAAGCCATTGGGCTGGCACACACTTGCCACATGCAGAAGGAAACCCCCCTCCTTCTTCTGCATGTGGCAAGTGTATGCACAGGCCATTGGGCTGGCACACACTTGCCACATGCAGAAGGAAACCCCCCTCCTTCTTCTGCATGTGGCAAGTGTATGCACAAGCCATTGGGCTGGCACACACTTGCCACATGCAGAAGGAAACCCCCCTCCTTCTTCTGCATGTGGCAAGTGTATGCACAAGCCATTGGGCTGGCACACACTTGCCACATGCAGAAGGAAACCCCCCTCCTTCTTCTGCATGTGGCAAGTGTATGCACAGGCCATTGGGCTGGCACACACTTGCCACATGCAGAAGGAAACCCCCCTCCTTCTTCTGCATGTGGCAAGTGTATGCACAGGCCATTGGGCTGGCACACACTTGCCACATGCAGAAGGAAACCCCCCTCCTTCTTCTGCATGTGGCAAGTGTATGCACAAGCCATTGGGCTGGCACACACTTGCCACATGCAGAAGGAAACCCCCCTCCTTCTTCTGCATGTGGCAAGTGTATGCACAGGCCATTGGGCTGGCACACACTTGCCACATGCAACATTGAACTAGAACAATGGAAGAATGATAGACATCAAAAGAACTGACATACATGTTTAATAAAAGCTGTATGTGAAGATATCACAAAGTTTACAAGATGAATGATTTTAGACAAAATTATCCTGCCATGCCACTTCCCCATCAGGCGAGACAAAGAAATCCGCAAACTTATCTCTGATGGTCATGACTCGTGCTGTTGTTCGTAAGTCCATAAACTGCACGCGGTGCATGGGGTTACGTGGCTCTGGTTCAACGCTGCTCCTGTCGCTTCTCCTTAGGAAATTGTGCAAAACACAGCAGGCCAGGACAACCTTGGTGGCATTGTCAACATCCAGTTGCATACATGACAGCAAAACCCTCCATTTTGCTGAGCACACACCAAACGCACACTCCACAACACGACGAGCTCGGCTCAGCCGATAATTGAATATACGTTTGGTGTGACTCAGTCCATAGCCACTGTATGGCCTCATCAGATTTTCTGCCAGTCCAAATGCTTCGTCGGCCACCATGACCAATGGCAAGCTTGGTTCCTCAGTACACGGTAGCGGCCTGCTTGTTGGTATGTTGAGTCGTCCTTCGTGTAGCCGACGTCCAAAGGCCGATTCTCGAAAGATGCGGGCATCACCCTGGCTGCCATATGCTCCTACATCAACAGCAAGGAATTGAAGATGGGCATCAGACAATGCCAGGAGTACCACAGAAAAATATTTCTTGTAGTTAAAGTATGCAGAGCCGGAATGGGGGGGCTTCTTCACCCTGATGTGTTTTCCATCAAGGGCACCGATACAGTTGGGGAACTGGGTTTTCTCCCAAAATTCGTCGACAACTGCTTCCCACATCTCTTCAGTCGGCTCCGGCATGACCACCTCCTTCAACTGCTCCCATATTGCCGCACATGTCTCCTTAACAATTTTGGCCACCGTGGAGACACCGAGCAGAAAATAGTGGTGTAAGGAGACAAAGCTTTGGCCAGTAGCAAGAAACCTAAAATAAAAATAAAAAATGATTACATATTACATCTATCTTTCAAAAATACATTGAAAATGTTTTAACTAGGACCTCACCACCTAACCCTCTTAACCCAAGTACTAACCCTATACAAAACACCCACAAATGATTTCACTTACCGAAGTGTCACAAGCAGCCTTTCCTCCGGTGACACACTGCTTCGCATGTTCGTGTCCATCCTGGATAGCCTTGGCCTGAGCTTCTCCAGCAGGTCATCGAAAAGCGGAACGGACATACGTGAGAAGTTGTACCACTTGTCCGGATACATGCGGAGTTGGGTGTACATGGTGGTAAAGTACCCCACGGACAGACGCTGCAACATGACAGGATGCACCCAGAACCTTCGCCGTATGCTCCTCTCATTCTCCTCCTCCAACTGTCTCCTTCTACGCATCCTTCTCAAGATGATGAGCAGGATCGCCTCATCAACCTTCTGCATAACAGGATCCATGACTCAGAAATGCAAAAAATACTCCGAAAATACAAGAAACACTCTCAACCGATCTGAAAATGCTCTCTCCTCTCTCTCTCTCCTACCAAAATGGCTTCCACACATTGCATTGTGGTTATTTTGGGTGTGGAAAATGGAGGAGGACTGATTTTTTAAAAAAACGCTATTTAGCGCTGACGCGGCTTAACGCGGCTTAACGCTCATTAACATAATTTGAGAAACGCTGTTTAACGCGCGTTTTTAACGCCGGTTTTTCCCGGCGTTATAACTAGCTTGGACGTACGTTTTTTTGAACGCCCCGTGTGCATGGGGCCTTAAAGTTCCCCAGCAGAATTTGATGGCATAGTGGTGGACAGCAGTGCCATCAGATTTCAGTTATATCTGTAAATTAACAAAGCAATGGGATCTGGGGGCGTATTTAACTTGCAATGGACACCCCCATTGAAACACATATGGCAGTGTGAGATGCGTGTGCTGGGAATGTGATCCATTAAGACAAGTGATTATACACTCATGTGTTTCGTTTAGAGGTGATTTGTCCAATGCAATCCTTTGAAGACATGACCAGTCCATATTTTTGTGAGCACTGATTCCATCTCAGGTGAACAAATTAGCTGCTGTGTGCAGATCCAGCTTATGATGGCGAGTCTCCGACAAGACAAACGGTGCAGAGCTTGCAGTGTGTATGGATGTAAGGCAATAATTTTTGGCATTATGTATTTAGGGAATATAATGTTTCTAATCTTGCATATATGAAAAGGGTAAATACATTTGTCTTTATCTAGACAGATTCCAAAGCGTCAGAGCAATCTGTCACAGATAATTGTGTTTCATTTTGTGTAAAAGTAGAAACGAATCAAATCTATCTATATACAGGCATACCCCACTTTAAGTACACAATGGGACCAGGGCATGTATGTAAACCGAAAATGTACTTAAAGTGAAGCAATCCCTTTTTTCTTTTCTCAATGCATGAAAATACACCAGCTCCATTGTAAATTTTGGCCACATTGACATGGCCTTGCTCCCAAACCATGTGGGAGCATGTTAAGGGGATCCAGGACTATGACATGATAGATTACCTAGGCAAGCTGGCCAGCCACAAAATGGATATGGTGTAGTCCTGGGTACCCTCTCGTTGCTCCCTAAGTTTGTTATCCCTGTCACTTATGGTTTGTGAGCAGTGTCATGGCAAGCTGAGTCCTTACTCACGATTGTATATAAAGTGAGTCTACTTAAAGCAGGGTATGACTATCTATATCTATATAGAAAGTTCAGAGATATGAACCTGTTCCCTATTATATACACTAATATATGGTATATAACATATTCTATAATGTATATATATTTTCTATAATATATATTTTGTGTGTATATATATATATATATATATATATATCATATTATATATATACCATATTATATATATATATATATATATATATATACCATATTATATATATATATATATATATATATATGTGTGTGTAGGGAACAGGTTCACATCTAGGAAGTTTCTATAACAGGAAGCTTCTAGATCACGTCTAATAGGCAGAAAGTGCATGCGCAGATCAGCAGACCAAAAGTTAATTGCACACCCGCTAGATAAGCGACCCACCATCCCCCATCTCGCACATTCACACCCCCTCCTTACCTTACACACAAATGCCACTATTTCGGCAGTAAAGATCGCAGGAGCCATGATGCACAAACTTGCGGGAGGGCCTGGACAATTTCCGGAAACGTGTGCACGCACCAAAAGTTTTGTTTCCGGTTGCATGTATAAATGTGAGAACGCGGTTTTGTATATTAGCGAATTCGCGAACAATAGTCACCTTACACAACCATTAAGCATATTTAACTTACAAAAAGAAATACAAATACATACATTTGTGGACAACAGAAAACTTTATTTAGACACATGAAGACATTTGAAAAAAAGATTGGAAACATGCTGTTTATTACACAAATACACAGCTCAAACATTTCACATGACATATTTTTGGCACAGTCTCCACAGTATCCCATTGAAGCCACTGATTTGTATTTTTAAAACAAAAACAACCTTTGTACAACATTTAGACCATATACATCGACAAAGAGCCCATAATCAACAGATGCATGTGCAGATTGACAGAACAATACACAATTATGTTAACAGCAATAAATACTTACAGAGAGTCAACACACAACACAGCCAAATCGCACCTCCTTAACCACTTTACCACCGGAGGATTTTCCTGCTAAAAGACCAGGGGTTATTTTGCGATTTTTTACTGCGTGACTTTAACGGACAATCGTGCGACGCTGTACCTAAACGAATTTCACGTCCTTTTTTTCCCACAAACAGAGCTTTCTTTTGGTGGTATTTGATCACCTGTGCGATTTTTTGATCACGCGCTATAAACAAAAAAAGAGCGTAATTTTTGCAAAAACAACAATATTTTTCACTTTTTTTTATATGAAATTCCCCCAAAAAAAAATGTAAAAATCAAAATTTTTTAAAATTTTCGGCCAATTTGTTTTACGCTACCTATGTTTGGTAAAAAAAAATCGCAAAAAGCGTATTTTGATTGGTTTGCGCAAAAGTTATCGCGTTTACTAACAAAGGGAAAGATTTTTGTCATTTTTGGTGTTTTTTTTTTTTAACGAGTAATGGCGGCGATCTGCGATTTTTTTTGCGGTACTGCGACATTGCGGCGGACAGATCGGACCCTTGACTGACATTTTTGACACTTTTGGGGGTACCAGTGACATTACTGCAGTAATCAGTGCTATATATATGCACTGTTACTGCAAAAATGACACTGGCAGGGAAGGGGTTAACAGTATTGGACAGGGAGGGGTTAAGTGTGTCCTAGGGGCGTGATTCTAACTGTGCAGGGACAGGTCTACTAGTGTAAAAACAAAGATCAACAGTTCTACATAGTAGAACTGTCTGATCTTCATTTTTACACAGGGAGAACTGACAGGTGGCTTGTTTACACAAGCCGCTCTGTCTTTCTCCCGCTGTAGCGGCGATCGTAGTGTGACCGGCGGACATCGGGTCCGCCAGTCACACTCCCGCACTCCTCCGTGAACGAGCCGAGGCGGGCGCGCGCCTCAGCGGGCGCGCGCCCGCCCGCTATTGGCTCTGGAAGGAGTGACAGGCGAGCGACGTAGACCTACGTCACTCTGCCTGGCCGGGGCCGACTGCCGCAGTAAATATACTGTGCGCAGTCGGCAAGCGGTTAAATAACAAAGGCCCCCAAATCTTAACCATAAAGCATGTGACACACAATATATTGGACCTCTTCGTAGGTCAAATCTTTCCTGATGTCTGAGTGAGCTATATATAATCAAAGCAAACACACACCCATAATGTTAACTCCCAGCCAAAAATTTAACTGTGTGTGTCCTGTGTGTTTTGGAGCATGCTCAGTTGCCTAAAAAAGGGAAATAGAAATGAGGAGGAGGAGAGAGACCTAAACAGCCCAAATCCATGTATGTATGTATGTAGGTGTGTATATATGTGAATTGATAAAATTCTCTCTTCAAGTTTGCTAGTCATTATTTAGAATGTTTAGATACAGGAATACATACATATATATACAATTACATGAGAGAGCGAGAGAGAGAGAGAAATATATATTGTGGTCAATACTTAAAGTCGTCACCCTGGTAAGGACAGTCGGTGTGGTGTGCCTGAACCGACGTAAGGGGGGTAGCCTGTAAATAAAGAGGGCACCCCTAAGGGAAAGAGGTTGAGAAAAAGGGTGAAGGAGGGTGGGGTGACGATCCGAGGCAGCAGGCCGGTCTAGGGGAGGGGCGGCGCTATAAAGCCCGCTAGCTCCTCCCACAAATACCGGCCTGCGGCCGCACACTTGTGGTCAATACTTAAAGTCGTCACCCTGGTAAGGACAGTCGGTGTGGTATGCCTGAACCGATGTAAGGGGGGTAGCCTGTAAATAAAGAGGACAAAAGAGTAAGCAAAACATCACACTTTATTCAAAACAACTTAGGACACAAGCCTGCGAAATGCCAGTCTCAATTCCTTCTCTGGGTGCGGTATATAAACTTGGAAGGCGTGCGATTCCCACCTACCAAGCCTTTTAATGATATGGCCTGGCGTATTATTCCCAGAAGCAGCCGTAGCCGCACCTATCCGGAAGGAATGGCCAGAGTGCACTGCAGGGTCCCACCCCAGTCTGATGCAAAGTGAACGTATGTAAAAAATGAATTTGGACGTAGTGAGGGGAACGTCCAGTAGCGTAAAGAGCGGTGCATGGCCGGGAGTGCTCAGGGTCTGAGCCACGAAAACATCCAACACTCCAATGATTCCCAGACGGGTAAAACGGGATGGTAACGGGGTGGCCCACCTGCCTGGTCTTGGTGCACTGCAGTGTCAAAACATAATGATCCCCCCATTTGACCAGATCTCGTTTGAGGAGACACAAACGCCCCTCAGCTGCGGAAGCAACCGAAAATTCCCCGGGCCTGAGAAAGCCGTAGAAGGCCAGATACATTGCCGCTTTGACAACTGCATTCATGTATGGCTCAAAAGGCGTCGTGTCCAGTAAGTTGGAGAGAGCCCTGAATTTCTCCCCATCTATCGGCAGCCGCCTGATGGGGGAATGGTGATCCATCCTGCCAATGCCCTTCAGGAGGCTCTTCAGAGGATATGCCCGGAGGAAAGGCAAGGAGTTTGGATGGTGCGTCAGAACGTGGTGTTGAACACCCGCCAGATACAGTTTAATAGTACTGACAGATAACTTAAGTTGGAGGTGGCAAAAAGCAGCGAAGGCGACCATGGTCTGCACTGACTGGTCATCCAACCCGAATTCTACTAAAAACCTTTGGAAGATGGCCATGGCTCGGTCATAGGCCTTCCTGGTGTTGGATGACAGAGCCATACGGGCCAACTCCCGTCCATGCGCCATGATACGGGCTAGTCCAGGAGCAGATCCTTGAACTCCGGGGTCCGCGTGGGGCATCTGTCGGCCGTCGGGTGGAGAGTGAAGAAAACCTGCAATTTGGAGCGGGAAAGAGCGTCAGCGGCTGAGTTGGAGTGACCCGGAATATGCTCACAGTATAGAAAAAACTGGTAAGTGGCAGCTACCAAGGTCAGCCTGCGGACCAGCCTCATGATAGTCAGGGATGAAGACCGGCCTTTGTTGATGATGTCACAAGCAGCCATGTTGTCACTGAAACATTTGACTGCCATCCCTGACCAGCACCTACCCCAGGTGACAGCAGCTGCCACAATAGGGTATAATTCAAACAAAGCTGAGGTCTCCTGGAAAGCAGGTAAGGCTAGAGACTCAGCCGGCCAACTATCCCTGAACCATGAGTCCCCGAAGATGGCTGCGAACCCGGTATTAGCGGCCGCATCCGTCCAAAACAGGGGACTGGGCAGAGATGGGCGGGATAAACATGGAGATACCGTTCCAGCTTTCCAGGAACTCAACCCACATGCCCAGGTCCGCCCTGGCAGGGGGATCCAAGTGGGAGATGACACCCTCCGGAAGACCTGGCAACAGCCGCAGCAACCGAGAGACAAAGGACCTGCCCTGGGGGATGATTCGCATGGCAAAGTTCAATGACCCGATCAAGGACTGCAACTCCTTCCTGGAAAAAGACCCTAGTTCCAAGAACCTGCCTACCACCCCACGAATACGTTCAAGTTTGTCCACAGGGAGGCTGGACTGCATAGAGACGGAATCCAGGGTAATCCCCAAGAAATCCAACCTGGTGACCGGACCGACCGTTTTGCCTGGTGAAAGGGGAACCCCTAAGGTGGAAAATAAGGCCAAGGTACTTCTTAAACTGACCGGCATGCAGTTGCTACTCTCGACCAACAGAAAATCATCAAGGTAGTGCAACACCGAGGGGCACCTGGAGACATTCAGAAGGAGCCAGCAGAGCGTCTCTGCAAAGGAATCGAAAATCTTGGGGCTGCTTTTAGACCCAAAGGTCAGCCTGGAGGCGAAATAATATTTCTCCCTCCACTTAACACCGTGGATGTGCCATAAGGAGGGGTGAATAGGCAGCAGCTTGAAAGCGTTGGCAATATCCGTTTTACTGAGCCAGGCAGCCCTGCCAGCCCCTAAAATGGCCTGGATGGCATTGTCCACGGTGGCATAGTGGAGAGAGAACTCGGCTGAAGGAATAAGGGAATTAAGGCTGGGGTTGGTGGAAGAATGAGGAGCCGACATGTCGATAATTAAGCGTTTTTTATTGGTGAATTTGCTTGTGGCAATACCGATAGGGTTGGTACGCCAAGAGGAGAAGGGGGGGGGCGGGAAGGGGCCTAACATGAACCCCTCCTGCACTTCCTTCTCAAGTAGTAGATCTACCGACTCCGGGTCCTCCCTGGCCGATAGTAAATTGGGACATTCCAGAGTCCCAGTGGGAAGAGACACCAGCCCAGTGTGGAACCCACCCGAGAACCCTTGAATCAGATACTCCACCAGGTGAGGAGACGGATGAGCCTGCAGGTAAAACTCCAGCACCTCGACCTTGACCCCGGTTAGTCATTGTTTAGGGTAAATCTTGGATGGACACATGGATTTCGTGTGAGCCCTGAAACAGATGGAGCAGACATGGAGCAGCCTGCAAGCACTGAAGCTGCACGCCCCCCCATTGAAATTGTTGCAAACCTGGGCTTTACCTAAGAACACGATGGGACGACCCAGCTTATCCCTAAGGCCACGCTGCTCTGACCTGCCAGCACCCCCCCCTGGGACCCCGGCAGGAGAGGATACAGCCTCCATGGGGCAAAGGCTGGCAGAATGTGATGTGGAGGAGCATGTGGCACAGGAGGGAGGTGCCAAGCCTGCGAAGTGCCTGCAGAAGAGCTCGGTATCCAGCAGACTCCAATCCACACGAACGTTGAATTGAGCCAAGGCTGCCGCCGCCTTGGCCGAGACTGACTTATGGAAGTCGAAGAAGGTAAAACCCCCGTATTTATGCCCTAAATCCACTATCTTATGCAGGTAAAGATCTAACTCTTCCCGCCGCTGCGGGTAAACGGAACACAAAACGTCCCTGTAGATGCCGAAGGCCAGGACAAACTCAGGGATAGTGAGCTTCTTATTAAGCCTGGGGTCCCTGGCCTTCATGACTACGGACAAATCACCGTAATTGTAGACCTTACTTTCGACCATGTCCTGGGAGGCAATGAGGAGAGCCACTAGGTTGACATCCTTCCCTTCCAAGATATCCTTGCGGAGAGCCGCGGGGACCAAGTGGGCCGGGGTGATAATAGGAGAAACCGTGGAAGAAGGCAAGATGGGAACTGGGGGCCTACCCTGATCACTAGCGGGAACTGGGGTCGGGACCGGCAAGGAAGGAGGGGGACCCCCTTGAGCCGGACTGGCGTCCTCCAGCTTAGTCAGCCTATCGCCGATGGACTGCAGGGAAGATAGGATGGAGTCCAGGGTCCCTTGTATAGCAGACGTACAGCCCTGAGAGCTGGTGCCCAGTCCCGGATCTTCTGGGTGTTCCATCATCAACCTGAAAAGTTCCGCTTTCCTTGCTGTGGCCGGGAACGGGATTCCCTTCTGGCGTAGGACCGCGGAGATCTTTGGAATAGTCCAAGACCCGTAGGAGCCCAGCGGGGACGGAACCCGACGACCCCTGGGGGTACCGGATCTGACAGGGGTACCAATTCTGGCTGGCGTGGGGGGGGAGGAAGATCCTTCTTCCAGGATGGCACCTTGAGGCCCACTGTTGAAGGAAACAGAAAAAATAGAACACCCAAGTCCGATTAACGACCGTAACGAATATGGAGAACAACTGGCTGGCTAGCTAAAGCCCGGAGGCGAAGAACTTAACTACCCCGTGACAGGTGAGGCCATGCTAGAAGCCAAGCGGCCGGTGAGAGGCTCTACCTATGATTTGGGCGAGGGGCGTGAGCCACTGACGTGGTGGCGGGAAGTTGGCCTCTCGGTGACAGTAAAAGAATCAAACGTGTGGCCGTGACAGGTGAGGCCCTAACTATACCCCCAAGAACGGGGGGGGAGCGAGGCGCTAACTTTGATTTGGCCCGAGGGGCAAAATAATCTCCGACGAGATTGGGAGGTTGGCCTCGCGGGACCGGCTATGAAGGGGGGGGGGTCTAAGGCCAGCACCTGAACCCTAACAGCCAGTTGACTTGCCCTACAAGGGAGGGGGGGGGCAATACATGACAGAACCATACAGCTGGAGTGTCACAGAAAATGACAGTGTTGACAAGAAGGACAGACAACATGAAATGTGGTATGTGCGTGGAGGTGATGAAGCCGTGACGGAGCACGGGAACCAAAGCAACCGCAGGTGAAGCACATGAGGAGTGTATGAGCCTGAAGAACCTGGAAGGGGCTAACCACCGGGCAACCAGACAAAGATGACTAAGTGTAGTGGGGGCAAATGACAGAATGGCCTACCAGTGTCTATGGGCGACGCCAGAGTAGCGTCTGTGAAGACTAAAATAAGTGGAGCCGTGAGGTACACAAGGAACCTGAACCTGAAGTAGTACCTGATACCGGTATTGAAGGACATGGTGAGAACCTGAAGAAAAAAGGCAAATGGTCAAAAAATAGGGGGGGGGTCACCCAGACCCCCCACTGGAGAACATCATAAGGAACCAAACAGAACACGCACACCCTGCGAGCCATGAGACCCCCCCCCCTCCCACCAACCCTCACGTACCAACCCCCCCCCTCCCTCTGGTAAGACAGGGCCACCCCCCCCCCAAAGCAATAACAGCCGTGACAACCAGGAACAAAGCAGGGAACATGAGATGGGGGAGACAAGCTTAACGGAGGCTGAAATGAGAGTAGAGACACATAAATGTGAGGTAGCCGTGGCCTAGTGGAGAGGCAGGCAGTGTGTGCACGAGTCTGTGTATGGAGGTAGCCGTGGCCTTGCAGGAAGGCAGGCAGTGTGTGCAGGATCGTATGTGAAGACAAATAGCCGTGGCCTACAGAGAGGAAGGCAGTGTGTGCAGGAAGATGCCACCCCCCCTCCCCCCCATTCCCTGCAGTACCTGACCCCCTGCTGAACAGCGGGGAGAAAACAGCGGAGTGGCCGACAGAAGCAGCAGAGCACACTGTGGCCAAATGCGGGGGAGCCGGACAGGATAGCAGTGGAGGGTGAGCCAGGCACTTGTTGGAGGCTGCGCTGTGGTAGAGGAGCTCGGCGAGCAGCGCTTCCTGATACACGGCCCGACCGGACGTCCGGTCCACGAGGAAGAACAGCGGGATCCGACGTCAGGTGATCACTGGAAACACCTGACCAGTGACGATCCGAGGCAGCAGGCCGGTCTAGGGGAGGGGCGGCGCTATAAAGCCTGCTAGCTCCTCCCACAAATACCGGCCTGCGGCCGCACACTTTAGGGAGACAATTGAAACACACCTTTTGGGATTTGGGAAGTGAGATTGTGACGATTGACCAGATATGTAAGCCAACAATCTGACTCATCACTCATGAACATCCCTAATTTTGGCGTGGCAATTATATCAGGCGTTCTTATGGGCGTTTTTGCTGGCGTTTTCACAGGCGTTTTGACATGCATTTTTTGGGCAGGCATTGTTATATGAAATCACCTAAAAAAAAAACAAAAACAGACCACAAACACGTACATGTGAATGTAGCCCGTTTGGGGGCGTTTGAGGGGGATTTGTACAGCTCAAGGATCAACTCCCAAAACAGCCAAAAAATCCAATCCTATTCAGTTCAATGGCCCCTGTTCCCAAGTGAGCATTTTGACGGCATGAGCAAAACACCCAACGCTCACTGAGAAATAGCACAATGATTAGGGAGTCTGCCTTCCTCCTGTAGGTTTGTAAGTTCTAATCCAGAAGGAGCCCTCTGTATGGGCAACACTTTGATATCTCCAGTCCTCCAAATGTTGACATCATTAATTTTGTTCAGGTTTGAAAAAGGCATGTGTATCAGCAAACTTTTAAGCTAAAGACGTGAACAAAATACAAAAGATGCCACATAAAGTCAATATGTAGCAATATTGTGAGCTAAAGCTATATTTGTTTGTTGGGCATACTTTGCTAATTAGCCAAGTATAAGGGATATATATATATATATACCTTCAGTTAAATGTGTAAAATGGTAACACTTGGCCATACCCATATGGAAGAAAAGGTAGTATTTGCAATATATTTTGAAAAAAATTCTTTTGAAACACATAAAATATTGTCAAAATTGTGACATTTCCTTGATATGTGTGAAATGCTAATAATATTTATTTGAAATATGTTTTACATCTATTTTTGTTCTATCTGACGACCCGTTCCCCAATGTAATATTTTGTTGGTTTTTTCAGATAATGTGGATGTTCTATATAAACACTGTAGATTTCACTGTTATGATTTCTGAGTTAGCAGGAAAGGTGTATGGAATGTGATGGTGTTTACTAAGGGATCCCTTGTTGGAAGTGTGCATGTTTTTTCAATTCCGCCGGTTTTTGCCATTTTCTATGGGCGAGACAGCGGATTTCCAAGCGGTATTCAAAAAAAATTTGCCCAAAATCGCGCTGGCGGAATTTTTTGAGCTTATTTGGCTTTGCGCATGCGCACATTCGCGCGTTCGCAGCTCGGGGCTGGAGGAGCTGTTTAACCTTTCTACACTTTCGCAGATATCTCTCTTTCTAAGTCAGTTTTTGACATTTTTTAAAAGCAAGTCATCTCCAAATTGTCTTCCACACCTTCCACAGTGATTTGGGATTTTTGGGAGTACAGGGGGAAATTTGGCAAAACTTTAGTCGAGCTTTTAGCTGGCGTGTTTTTAAGTCGCGCTCTGGCCTTATTGCATCTTAATGAATCTCACACTAGGCGCTATTTTCCACCCGCCATTCTTTGAATACCAATTTCAGACTTAAAACTTCGCCGGTTCGCAAAATCCCGCCGAAACGCCAATTCGCCGTACTATGAATCAGGCCCTGTGTTTGCAGATGAGTTACAGCCACCCCATACCTTCTCAAACTTGGCAAAGGCCCCAGCTACCCAGCTACTCAATCAGATGTCTTTGTAATAGGGGACTGCTTTTTTTTTTCACTAAAGATTTCATGCCATTAGTGTTGGTCCAGATTACTTTTTCCAGGACAAGATGATCAACTTCCTAGCTTAAAAAAATAAAAAAGTGGGTGGCGTGGTCTGGCCACGGACTAGAATGGCAACTTAGACACGGATCTCTGGCCGACAGCGGGACTCCAGACAGGCATAAAACCCGACCCAAAGCACTGATAACATGGGGAGATCATCCCGCTCTCACTCACTCCGAGACCAGGGCACTCAGGGGACACAGCTAAGCTGGCAAATACCGGAGATCTTCCAGACCCAGGCCTCCAGCATGGCGGTGTCCTCACCCTCAAGCACGCAAGTATCCTCTCAGACGCTTTCACAACACCAGGTCGGCTCAGCCCCGACCACCAGCGATACAAGCTCCCTACAGAACACTGCTCAATCTTCACATCTTAGCCTGCACGATCTGCACACAGTAGCAGCAGATATAAAAAACACATTATCAACTGCATTCTCAGCTGCAATTAATAACAAACAAGATATACAGACTTTGCAGAGAGATTATAGGATGTGGAAATGCTCACTTTCCATCGAGAGTCACACATTCAACAGCTCTCTACAACACAGGACACCCAGATCCTTGATATGAGAGACATGCACAGACACCTGAAAGACATTGACAATCGAGGCCATAGAAACAACCTTGGAGTTCGTAGTGTTCCTGAATCCGTGGAACATGATCTGATCCAAAAAGTGGTCACTGCCATATTTAACGACCTCCTTGACAGACCCAGAACCACCACAATAGAAATGGAGCAGATTCCCCGAGTACTGCGACCTAGGAGTAGAGACACAGACATGCCAAAAGAAAGATGGGAGTATGCTGCTTGACCAACTTTCGCCTCAAAGAGGACGAACTCACAAAAGCTTGCAAGAGGATACACATCTCGCATGATGGGGCAAATATAAAGATTTTCCAAGACTTGTCCAACATCACCTTGCAGCACCGTAAAGATCTTCGCCCTCTTCTAGATGCTCTACGGGCCAAAGGAGCTCACTACAGGTGGAAGTTTCCATTCTCTCTCTCCCTACCTCCTTTACCGGCAAGACAGCCATCTTGAATGTGCCAGAAGACCTTCCATATTTTTGCGAAAGCCACTAGTTTCAGTTAAAGACTGGTACGGAGAATTCTGCGTACCCACACCTGCAGGAGGAAGACCGTGTGACGACCAAATGGAAATCTAAGCCACCAGACACTGACTTCGCAGATCTCAAAGACGTGGCCCCCATTCTCCATATGGTCATAGGCCCCACTGCGGCCCCAGTCCCACAGCCTCTCCAGCTCATCACCGAGCCAGACAAGACTCTTAACGTCCAGATGGCTTTGGTGATCACCACTCCAGATATGTTTATCCACACAACTCGTTATTGGTTCCGACTGTCTTTACTCTTTCTGGGTTACAGTTATATACAATCTGTTGCATTGACTTTATATTTGATCAGGACTGATCAATTTTTTTTTTCTTTTATTGGTGCCTTTCTGCTCATTTCCCACCTTATTATAGTAGACCAAATTATTGCTACTTACAAAATAATTCCACCACAACCTATCAGCAAGGTCAAAAGCCCTTCACACTACAAAATATGCCGGGATTTAACTTCTAATTGGTTTACTTTGACCTGCCACGGGCCAGGACAGCCAACCTAGCCGTACAAAAATACCTGCAGGCAACCTTACACGTTTAACCAAGGTTTCTCACCACAAAGACTCTACCGGACATACCAGGCCTGCACACAGTCTGAGAGGAACTGCCTTACAACCTTGATTATCTTAATTGTACATTCTGATCATATCAGTCACTAACTACGATTATACCGGAGGAATGTCTAACCTCCACATCCCAGTTCCTTTCACGTCCATGCCTATGCACATCCTATTATTTACAAGGCATAATAATGATTAGTGTTGAGCGAACACGGACTATATTATTCGGGTCCATACCGGATAATTGGATTTTTGTTACCTGGACCCAAAAACTTTACTGTATGTTCGGGTTTAAAATCCGTGTTCGGTAATTTTATTTCCTGTTTTGTATGTAATGGTGCGCTTTTAATTGCAGGCTTTCAACAGCCAATCAACAAGCGTTTAACTGGTGTGCCAAAGAAGCCATCACAGCCATGCCTACTAATGGCATGGCTGTGATTGGCCAGCTGAAGCATGTGACCCAGGTATTTATAAGCTAGAGACAAATCGCGCTGTGCGTCAGTCTGCTGTAGTGTAGGGAGAGAGCACACATAACGGTGCTGGCTGCTGCGGATTAGGGACAGACAGGGTAAAACAACATTGTGCCCAAAAAGAATGCAGGGACAGGTCGGAGTGTAGACAGGGAAAGATATCTGAGCAGAGAGAGATTAGGCAGGGAGAGATTAGGAAACACAGGACAGAACAATCGTCCGTTAGCGATCTACATCGATTTTGCTGTGTGGGGGGTGGTGCAGTGAACGATCTTTTTGCTCTCACTTGAACCCACTGAGGAGGAGGGAGAAAAAAATATATTTTTATCAGTCTGTTGAAAATTGTAATCGGGGACTAGTCTGTGTTTGTACGTGTGAGATACACCGTTTTATAAAAAATGTTCTATTCCGCTATTCAATATACACCCTTTTGGGGTAAAAAAAATTAAATTGCGGCATAGTCTGTATCGGTACGTGTAAGATACACCTTTGAAATTTTTTGGGCGCATCTTCCACCGCCGAGGATTGCAGGGCGCTTCAGTTTGCCTCCTGTTCCGAACTCCTCCTACTCCTCTTCCTCATCCTCATCCTGCCTTTAGGGCAGTGGTTCTCAAATCCGGTCCTCGGGACCCACTAACAGGCCAGATTTTAAGTATTACCTTGGGGGATGCAGACTAGAATACTGCAATCACTGAGAAGCAAATGAGATCACCTGTGATGTAATTTAGTTATCTTGCAAACCTGGCCTGTTGGTGGGTCCCGAGGACCGGATTTGAGAACCACTGCATTAGGGTACAAAAAATAGTAATCGGGGCTAGTCTGTGTTTGTACGTGTGAGATACACCGTTTTATAAAACTTTTTCTATTCCGCTATTCAATATACACCCTTTTGGGGTGAAAAAAATTAAATTGCGGCATAGTCTGTATCGGTACGTGTGAGATGCACCTTTCAAATTTTTTGGGCGCATCTTCCACCGCCGAGGATTGCAGGGCGCTTCAGTTTGCCTCCTGTTCCGAACTCCTCCTACTCCTCTTCCTCATCCTCATCCTGCCTTTAGGGTACAAAAAATTGTAATCGGGGGCTAGTCTGTGTTTGTACGTGTGAGATACACCGTTTTATAAAAAATGTTCTATTCCGCTATTCAATATACACCCTTTTGGGGTAAAAAAAATTAAATTGCGGCATAGTCTGTATCGGTACGTGTGAGATACACCTTTCAAATTTTTTGGGCGCATCTTCCACCGCCGAGGATTGCAGGGCGCTTCAGTTTGCCTCCTGTTCCGAACTCCTCCTACTCCTCTTCCTCATCCTCATCCTGCCTTTAGGGTACAAAAAATTGTAATCGGGGCCTAGTCTGTGTTTGTACGTGTGAGATACACCGTTTTATAAAAAATTTTCTATTCCGCTATTCAATATACACCCTTTTGTTGTGAAAAAAATTTAATTGCGGCATAGTCTGTATCGGTACATGTGAGATACACCTTTTTATATATACTTTTTTCTATTCTGCTATTCAATATACACCCTTTTGTGGTGAAAAAAATTAAATTGCGGCATAGTCTGTATCGGTACGTGTGAGATGCACCTTTCAAATTTTTTGGGCGCATCTTCCACCGCCGAGGATTGCAGGGCACTTCAGTTTGCCTCCTGTTCCGAACTCCTCCTACTCCTCTTCCTCATCCTTCCTTTAGGGTACAAAAAATTGTAATCGGGGGCTAGTCTGTGTTTGTACGTGTGAGATACACTGTTTTATAAAACTTTTTCTATTCCGCTATTCAATATACACCCTTTTGGGGTGAAAAAAATTAAATTGCGGCATAGTCTGTATCGGTACGTGTGAGATGCACCTTTCAAATTTTTTGGGTGCATCTTCCACCGCCGAGGATTGCAGGGCGCTTCAGTTTGCCTCCTGTTCCGAACTCCTCCTACTCCTCATCCTCATCCTACCTTTAGGGTACAAAAAATTGGAATCGGGGGCTAGTCTGTGTTTGTACGTGTGAGATACACCGTTTTATAAAAAAAATTTCTATTCCGCTATTCAATATACACCCTTTTGGGGTAAAAAAAATTAAATTGCGGCATAGTCTGTATCGGTACATGTGAGATACACCTTTCAATTTTTTTGGGCACATCTTCCACCGCAGAGGATTGCAGGGCGCTTCAGTTTGCCTCCTGTTCCGAACTCCTCCTACTCCTCTTCCTCATCCTCATCCTTCCTTTAGGGTACAAAAAATTGTAATCGGGGCCTAGTCTGTGTTTGTACGTGTGAGATACACCGTTTTATACATTTTTTTCTATCCGTTATTCAATATTTACCCTTTTGGGGTGAAAAAAATTAAATTGCGGCATAGTCTGTATCGGTACGTGTGAGATGCACCTTTCAAATTTTTTGGGTGCATCTTCCACAGCCGAGGATTGCAGGGCGCTTCAGTTTGCCTCCTGTTCCGAACTCCTCCTACTCTTCATCCTCATCCTGCCTTTAGGGTACAAAAAATTGTAATCGGGGGCTAGTCTGTCTTTGTACGTGTGAGATACACCGTTTTATAAATATTTTTCTATTCCGTTATTCAATATACACCCTTTTGGGGTAAAAAAATTTAAATTGCGGCATAGTCTGTATCGGTACATGTGAGATACACCTTTCAAATTTTTTGGGCGCATCTTCCCCTGCCGAGGATTGCAGGGCGCTTCAGTTTGCCTCCTGTTCCGAACTCCTCCTACTCCTCTTCCTCATCCTCATCCTGTCTTTAGGGTACAAAAAATTGTAATCGGGGCCTAGTCTGTGTTTGTACGTGTGAGATACACCGTTTTATAAAAAAAATTCTATTCTGTTATTCAATATACACACTTTTGGGGTGAAAAAAATTAAATTGCGGCATAGTCTGTATCGGTACGTGTGTGATACACCTTTCAAGTTTTTTGGGCGCATCTTCCACCTCCGAGGATTGCAGGGCGCTTCAGTTTGCCTCCTGTTCCGAACTCCTCCTACTCCTCTTCCTACATAGTTACATAGTAGTTGAGGTTGAATAAAGAAAATAGTCCATCCAGTTCAACCTGTGTAGGTGTGTGTGACTGTAATCATCTAACATAGCCCTTAATCTCCTGATCCTTGAGATGTAAGTCTAAGAGTCTTTTGAAAGTCACCATACTACCTGCAGAAACCACCTCTTGTGGTAGACAATTCCACAATCTTGTAGCCCTAACAATAAAGAACCCTCCTCGTTGCCTGAGGTTAAAACGCTTCTCCTCTAATCGCATCGTATGTCCTCGAGTCCTCATGCAATTCCTTCGAATGAACAGCTTTTTTTCTAAGCCTAGATACCCATTGAGACGTCTCAGACGTCTCTTCTCCAGGGAAAATAAATCGAGCGATTGCAGCCGCTCTTCATAGTTAAGGTCCTCCAACCCCCTAATCAGTTTAATTGCCCTTCTCTGGACTTTCTCCAGCTCCAACACATCCCTCCTGAGGACTGGCAACCAGAACTGGACAGAATACTCCAGATGCGGTCGGACCAGAGTTTTATAAAGTGGAAGGATTATAGTCTTATCTCTGGAATACATCCCTTTCTTTATGCATGCTAATATTCTGTTGGCTTTGGAAGCTGCCGCTTGACATTGCATGCTGTTGCCTAATCTATCATCAACCAAGACTCCCAGATCTTTCTCCATTTTTGATTCCCCCAAGGGTTCCCCTCCCAACGTGTATTGTGTTTTTATGTTTTTAGTCCCCAAGTGCAGAACCTTACACTTCTCCACGTTAAACCTCATTTGCCATGTCGTTGCCCACTCCGTAATTTTGTCCAGGTCATTCTGTAGGATATTTGCTTCATGCTGTGCAGTTATTGCCCTGGCCAATTTTGTGTCATCTGCAAAAAACTGATAACGAACTACTGATCCCGTCCTCAATGCTGTTTATGAATAAATTGAACAAGGTTGGTCCCAGGACTGAGCCCTGGGGCACCCCGCTTCCTACCTCAGACCAGTCTGAGTATGCGCTGTTTATTACCACCCTTTGGACACGGCCTTTTAGCCAGTTCCGTATCCAAGAGCAAACCCTGCTGTCGATACCTGCAGACCTTATTTTATAAATTAAGCGCTTGTATCAAACGCCTTAGCGAAATCCAAGTACACCACATCCACTGGTCTGCCCCTATCTAGCTCACAGCTCACCTCCTCGTAGAATGCTAAGAGATTGGTTCAACAAGAACGCCCATTTGTAAACCCGTGCTGGTTACTGCTGATGATGTTGTTGTCTTTAGCATACTCTACGATATAGTCCCTTATCATCCCCTCCAAAAGTTTACATATTATTGATGTCAAGCTGACAGGCCTATAATTTCCCGGGATATGCCTCTGTCCCTTTTTGAATATCGGAATCACGTTAGCCTTCCTCCAATCCCCTGGTACATCTCCTGTCCTAATACTGTCAGCAAAGATCAGGAACAGTGGTCTAGATATAACCTTACTGAGTTCCTTGAGTACTCTCGGATGTACGCCATCCGGACCTGGTGATTTGTTTGTGTTAAGTTTATCCAGTCTTTCCCTGATTTCACCCTCTGTTAGCCATAGTGGCAAGTCCTGTGTATTACTACTTAAACATATTGGACTAGGTGGGACTTTATATGAGACCCAAGCTGGTGTTGCCCGTTGTCTCCATCCCTATAACAAAACACAAAATGAGGTTGAAGGATTGTAAGAGGTGCATGAAAGTCAGCCAGCCCCCAGTCTGATGTACTCACCCTCCAGTCTGTCACCAACCAAATATAACCTGTCTCTTGGTACAAAGAACAGGGGTTTAGTTGACACACATTTGCAAACGCATGTGAAAGCTGCAGAGCCACTTCACGGCACCCTGTTATATCTGCAGTCCTACACTCTTAATTTAGTGTCCTCACACTGGAGGCACATGGTCGCTAATGGGTGGATGGGGGAACAGGTGAGAGGGAGACAGCCCAACCTCCCCCAACCCATCCTCATCCACGACTGGCTGTTGTCTCAAAGACTCAAATAATTAGGTTTATAACCATGGTGCAAACTGGAAAAGACCAGCTGAAAAACATTACACCTCCATCCCCTTGGTGGATGCAGCATATAGATAGGAAGGGATTTTATGTATGGGGCATGGCCTGTAAAGCTCACTGCCTTTGAAATCCCTAATTTCCATTTGGGACTTTATATGAGACAAGCAGGTCATGCTATTGGTCTCCATCCCTGTCTACGGAAAACACTAGAGTCAAATCAAAACTGCATCCACCAAAAACGCACGAAAATCGCACTGTGGGACTTTATATGAGGCACCAAGCTGTAAGCAAGGCGTCTCCATCCCTGGTTGCTTAAACATATTGGACTAGGTGGGACTTTATATGAGACCCAAGCTGGTGTTGCCCGGAGTCTCCATCCCTATAACAAAACACAAAATGAGGTTGAAGGATTGTAAGAGGTGCATGAAAGTCAGCCAGCCCCCAGTCTGATGTACTCACCCTCCAGTCTGTCACCAACCAAATATAACCTGTCTCTTGGTACAAAGAACAGGGGTTTAGTTGACACACATTTGCAAACGCATGTGAAAGCTGCAGAGCCACTTCACGGCACCCTGTTATATCTGCAGTCCTACACTCTTAATTTAGTGTCCTCACACTGGAGGTACATCAGACTGGGGGCTGGCTGACTTTCATGCACCTCTTACAATCCTTCAACCTCATTTTGTGGTCTGTGTATTACTACTAACCATACAGTCATGGTCAGTGTACCCCTCCTTTTCCTGTGTAAAGACTGACGAGAAAAAAGCATTCAGCACGGTTGCTTTTTCAGTGTCCTCTGTAACCATCCTCCCATCATCGTTAATTATGTGTGCAATATGCTCTGCCCTAGTTTTTTTGCTGTTGATATATTTAAAGAATTTCTTTGGGTTTTTTTTACTATCCTCCGCTATTTGTCTCTCAAAGTTGATTTTAGCCATCTTGATTTCTTTTTTACTTTTCTTATTTGCCTGGAAGGCCGATACTGTGTACTCTGATTTATATTTCTTGAAGGCCAATTTTTTTCCCCTAATAAGTTTTTTAACGCTAAGGTTTAGCCAGCCAGGTTTGGCTTTGTCTTTTCTAAATTTATTTCCCATAGGAATGCACTGCAAGATGCATTTGCTTAATATGTTCCTAAAGCATTCCCATTTTTCCTCTGTGGTCAGGGATCCCAGGGTTTGGTCCCAGTTTACCCTTTCCATCAATGAGTACAATTTTGGAAAGTTTGCCCGTCTGAAGTTTAGGGTTCTTATGTTCCCTACTTGCCTTGTTATATTGTTATTTATACTAAATGTGATCATCCTGTGATCGCTAGAGCCCAGGTTGTCCTGGACTCCTACCTCCGAAATTATGTCTGGGTCATTAGTGATCAATAGATCCAGGACTGCTTTTTCTCTGGTAGGGGAATCCACCAACTGTGACATGTAGTTGTCCTGTAAGGTTTCCGTGAATAGACGGGCCTTCTGTGAGTGTGCAGTCCCCTCTTCCCAGTCAATGTCGGGATAATTGAAGTCCCCCAATATGATGACTGATCCCAGTTTTGCCACTTTACCCATTAGTGCTAAAAATTCCAGCTCTACCTCCTCCCCTTGGTTAGGTGGCCTATAGCAAACCCCCACAACTACTTTTCCCTTATCTTTTTCTCTATCGAGTTCAACCCACACAGATTCTAAATCCATGCTCATCCCATCCGTAATGTCACTCTTTTCTATCACCTTTATATTGTTCTTGACATAGAGACATACCCCTCCCCCTCTTTTTCCTACCCTGTCCTTCCGGTACACCGAATACCCTTGAATATTGGCCAGCCAGTCATGTGAGGGGTCGAACCAAGTCTCTGTTATTCCCACAAGGTCTATGTCATCCTCATGTACTAACATTTCCAACTCATCCATTTTATTAGCTAGGCTCCTGGCATTAGCATATACCCCTCTTAGTTTTACGGAAGTTAAACGTTGATTGGCGGTTATGTTTATTTCTGTTTGGTCTGCGGTTTTCCCGCACAGACCCGCCAATTGATGTTGTGGATCTACTGTCGCTGCTGACCCTACAACTGCCTTCAGTCCTCTGCTCCCTCCTGACTGATTCTACTTCTCAGCCTTCCCCCCCGTCTCCTAGTTTAAAAGCCCCTCCAACTTGGTGGCCATCTTTCTCCCCAAAAGAGCTGTACCTTCCCCATTAAGGTGCAGCCCATCCTTACTAAAGAGCTGGTAGCCGACTGAGAAGTCAGCCCAGTTCTCCAGGAACCCATACCCCTCCTTCCTACACCAATTCCTCAGCCACTTGTTAAGTTCCCTAATCTCCTTTCAGAGAAAATCACCTTGGAGGTCCTTTTCCTCAATCTATTACCTAAGTCCCTGATATCGTTCTTAAGGATCCTCCACCTACCTTTAACTTTGTCATTAGTGCCCACATGCACCATGTCCGCTGGGTCATCCCCAGCCCCACACAACAATCTGTCTGCCAGATCTGCAATGTGCCGAACTCGGGCGCCCAGTAAACAACATACTGTTCGGTTCACAAGATCTTTTTTACAGATTGCCCTCTCTGTCCTCTTATAATTGAGTCCCCAACTACCACAACCTTTCTAACCTTTCCCAAGTTATGGCCCCCCTTCTTCCTGGAGCCGTCCCTCCCCTGGCAGCTGGGGGAGGGCGCATGCTCCAGCTCTGCCACCCCTGAGTTGATATCCCCCTCAACCTGCAACTCAGCAAACATGTTAGGGTGTACCAACTCAGGACTGGCCTCCCTGACACTCCTTCCACTAACATTCCTAACAGTCACCCAGCTGCGTACCTCTGCTGCCTGCGTCTCCTCTACTCCTTCCTCCTCTATGCTGGCCCCTGTCAGCGCCTGATGGGTAATGTCCAAGCTCCTTTCCAGGTTGTAGATGCCACGCAGTCTTGTCACTGTGTTCTCTAGATCCACGATGTGGGCTTCCAGAGCAACAAGTTGCTCACATCTTGCACAGCAGTATTCGTCCTCGATTGGTTCATCAAGGAACGCATACATGGCGCAAGAAGCGCACTGAGTGGCATCCCCAATCCTGTCGGACAATATTACCCACTACTCTATGGGGATAATATTAACGACCTGCTCTTCCTTACCTACACTACCTCTAACTTCCCTGGTACTAAACCTGGGGTACCCACCAGTCGCTAATACCCTCACCAGTCACTAGATACTCACCAGTCGCAAGGATCCTCACCAGTCGCAAGGATACTCACCAGTCGCAAGATACTCACCAGTCGCAAAGATACTCACCAGTCGCAAGATACTCACCAGTCGCAAGATACTCACCAGTCGCAAAGATACTCACCAGTCGCAAAGATACTCACCCACCAGTCGCAAGATACTCACCAGTCGCTAATACCCTCACCAGTCACTAGATACTCACCAGTCGCAAGGATACTCACAAGTCGCAAGGATACTCACCAGTCGCAAGGATATTCACCAGTCGCAAGGATACTCACCAGTCGCAAGGATACTCACCAGTCGCAAGGATACTCACCAGTCGCACGGATACTCACCAGTCGCACAGATACTCACCAGTCGCAAGATACTCACCAGTTGCAAAGATACTCACCAGTCGCAAGATACTCACCAGTCGCAAAGATACTCACCTACCAGTCGCAAGATACTCACCAGTTGCTAATACCCTCACCAGTCACTAGATACTCACCAGTCGCAAGGATACTCACCAGTCGCAAGGATACTCACCAGCCGCAAAGATACTCACCAGTCGCAAAGATACTCACCAGTCGCAAAGATACTCACCCCCAGTCGCAAGATACTCACCAGTTGAAAAGATACTCACCAGACGCAAGATACTCACCAGTCGCACGGATACTTACCAGTCGCACGGATGCTCACCAGTTGCAAAGATACTCACCCACCAGTCGCAAGGATACTCCCCAGTCACAAAGATACTTACCAGTCGCAAGATGCTACCAGTCGCAGATACTCACCAGTCGCAAGATAGTCACCAGTCGCAGATACTCACCAGTCGCAAGATGGTCACCAGTCGCAGATACTCACCAGTCGCAAGATGATCACCAGTCGCAGATACTCACCAGTCGCAAGATGGTCACCAGTCGCAGATACTCACCAGTCGCAAGATGGTCACCAGTCGCAGATGCTCACCAGTCGCAAGATGGTCACCAGTCGCAGATGCTCACCAGTCGCAGATACTCACCAGTCGCAAGATGCTCACCAGTCGCAGATACTCACCAGTCGCAAGATGGTCACCAGTTGCAGATACCCACCAGTTGCAAGATACCCACCAGTCGCAAGATACCCACCAGTCGCAAGAGCACCTCTCAGTCTATAGTAGCCCCTTAGTAATCTCTATTGCTTGTAGTTTTTTGTACTTGTATGTAGATTGTACTTGTAATCCCCCACCAGCCCACCCCCCTACCAGCAGATCAGTTGCTTCCTACTTACGCCCCTCGGTCAGGTCCAGGTCCTTGTCTCCGCCACTGCTGTTCTGTCCCCGCTCTGACGCCGCAGCTGCTCTGTCCCCGCACTGGCTCCCTGCTGGTCCGCACTGATGCCGCTGCTGCTCCTTCCCCGCACTGTCTCCCTGGTCCGCTCTATCGCCGCTGCTGCTATGTCCCCCGCACTGTCTCCCTGGTCCGCGGTTTCGAGGCTCCTGCACCCGGCCCCCGGCTTCCTAGTGTGGCTTTTCCCCGCTCCCCCCCGCACACGCGGCTCCTCCTCCTCTCCTCCTCCACACAGCTCTCCTCGCTGTGTGTGTGTGTGTGCTGTGATCACTCGCAGCTCGCAGCTTCCTCATCCTCATCCTGCCTTTAGGGTACAAAAAATTGTAATCGGGGCCTAGTCTGTGTTTGTACGTGTGAGATACACCGTTTTATAACATTTTTTCTATTCCGCTATTCAATATACACCCTTTTGGGGTGAAAAAAATTAAATTGCGGCATAGTCTGTATCGGTACGTGTGAGATACATCTTTTTATATATACTTTTTTCTATTCCGCTATTCAATATACACCCTTTTGGGGTGAAAAAAATTAAATTGTGGCATAGTCTGTATCGGTACGTGTGAGATACACCTTTTTATATATACTTTTTTCTATTCCACTATTCAATATACACCCTTTTGGGGTGAAAAAAATTAAATTGCGGCATAGTCTGTATCGGTACGTGTGAGATACATCTTTTTATATATAGTTTTTTCTATTCCGCTATTCAATATACACCCTTTTGGGGTGAAAAAAATTAAATTGTGGCATAGTCTGTATCGGTACGTGTGAGATACACCTTTTTATATATACTTTTTCTATTCCGCTATTCAATATACACCCTTTTGGGGTGAAAAAAATTAAATTGCGGCATAGTCTGTATCGGTACGTGTGAGATACACCTTTTAAATTTGTTTGGCGCATCTTCCACCGCTGAGGATTGCAGGGCGCTTCAGTTTGCCTCCTGTTCCGAACTCCTCCTACTCCTCTGCCTGATCCTGCCTTTATGGTACAAAAAATTGTAATCGGGGCCTAGTCTGTGTTTGTACGTGTGAGATACACCGTTTTATAATTTTTTTTCTATTCCGCTATTCAATATGCACCCTTTTGGGGTAAAAAAAAAATTAAATTGCGGCATAGTCTGTATCGGTACCTGTGAGATACACCTTTCAAATTTTTTGGGCGCATCTTCCACCGCCGAGGATTGCAGGGCGCTTCAGTTTGCCTCCTGTTCCGAACTTCTCCTACTCCTCTTCCTCTTCCTCATCCTGCCTTTAGGGTACAAAAAATAGTCTGTATCGGTACGTGTGAGATACACCTTTTTATATACTTTTTTCTATTCCGCTATTCAATATACACCCTTTTGGGGTAAAAAAAATTAAATTGCGGCATAGTTTGCATATTTGACTGTGAGATTCAACCGTGTGATACTGTTGTTGTTTTGTTCCGCTATTCAATAAACACCTTTCTAGGGCAAGATCATAAATTACAGAAGTATGAGGAGAACGTCAAATAGGGGCCGTGGCCTGGGTTGTGGTGCTGCTGGTAGAGCTCCTGTTGCAAGGAGAGGACGTGATCGATCTGTGACAGCTACACACATGAGTGAAACACCTTCCTCAAGTGTGAGTAGGCGACAGAACCTGCAGCAGTATTTGGTAGGGCATCATGCGCCTCTACAAGTGTTGAGGCAAGAACAAGTAGATGCGATAGTAGATTGGTTTGCTGACAGTGCCTCCAGTTCCTTCACATTGTCTCCCACCCAGTCTACTGCAGAAAGGTCAGAGTGGGCACCTGCAGCCGATGTCCAACCGTCTTTCACCTCACCCCCTTGCAAATCAGGCAAGCAGTCTGAGCCCCAAGTCATGCAGCAGTCTCTTCTTCTTTTTGATGACTCTGTTAGCAGGGTTTCCCAGGGCCATCCACCTAGCCCTGCCCCAGAAGTGGAAGAGAGTACAGCGATGCCCAACCACTTATTTCTCAAGATGAGTACATGGAAGGACCATCGCAGCACGTCTCCGATGATGACGAAACGCAGGTGCCAACTGCTGCGGCACTCAGAATTGTGGAGACCGACAAGGAGGGCAGGGGTGAAGACTGGGTAGAAGATGATGTGGAGGACGATGTGGTCCTCGACCCCACATGGAATGAAGGTCATGCAGGTGACCTGAGTAGTTTGGAGGAAGAGGCGGTGGTCGCACAGAGCACAGCACAGCAGAAGAGGGAGCAGGGTGCAGAAGCGGAGCGGCCGTGCCCTAGACACTATGCCTGCTACTGCCCAACGCAGCAAGGGAACGAGCGCACCAAAGTCAGCTCAAAGGAGTTCTCTAGCGTGGAAGTTCTTCAGACAATGTGCTGATGACAGGACAGGAGTGGTTTGCACCCTGTGCAAACCACTCATGTCCTGTCATCAGCACATTGTCTGGAGCGAGGCACATTGTCTGGAGCGAGCCTGGAGCGAGGCATAAACCTTCTCAACCTGAGCACAACCTGCATGATCAGCCATCTAAGTGCAAAGCACGAGCTGCAGTGGAGTAGACACCTTCAAAACCAAGAAAGGTCTCTGGCTCCTCCTGCTTCCTCTTCTGCTGCAGTCTCGGCCTCTTCATCCACCTCTGTAGTGATACCGGCACCTGTCACCCCGCAAACAGAGGATCTGTCAGCAACACCACCACCTGGGTCACCAACCATCTCCACAATGTCCTGTGGAAGCGTTCAGCTTTCCATCTCCCAAACACTTCAGAGGAAGTACCCCCCTACCCACCCGCGATCCCTAGCCCTGAATGCCAGCATTTCAAAATTCTTGGCCTTTGAAATGCTGTCATTCCGTCTGGTGGAGACGCACAGTTTTAAAAGCCTTATGTCGGTGGCTGTCCCACAGTACGTCGTGCCCAGCCGCCACTACTTTTCCAGGCAAGCCAACCCTTCCCTGCACAACCAAGTGGGGGGAAAAATCAGGTGTGCACTGAGCAATGAAATCTGTGGCAAGGTCCCCCTAACTACCGATACGTGGACCAGTAAGCACAGTCAGGGGTTGTTATATCTCCCTACACTGGGTAAATGCAGTGGCGGCTGGGCCTGAGGCGCATAGAAATTTGGCGCATGTCCTTCCACCACCGAGGATTGCAGGGCGCTTCAGTTTGCCTCCTTTTCCTAACTCCTCCTACTCCGCTTCCTCATCCTCTACCACCTCCTCATCCGGTCAGCGTAACACCTCCACCACCAACTTCAGCACAGCCAGGGGTAAACGACAGCAGGCAGTTTTAAAACTTGCCTGTTTTGGGGAAAAACCCACACACCGCGCAGGAGTTGTGGAGGAGCATGGAACAGCAGACCGATGAGTGGTTGCTGCCAGCGAGCCTCAAGCCCGGCCTGGTGGTGTGCGATAACGTGCGAAATCTCATAGCAGCTCTGGGCCTAGCCGGTTTGACGCACATCCCTTGCCTGGCGCATGTGCTGAATTTGGTGGTGCAGAGTCTCCTTAAAAATTACCCCGATATGTCAGAGCTGCTGCAGAAAGTGCGGGCTGTCTGTGCGCACTTTCTGCGTTCTCACCCTGCTGCTGCTCGCCTGTCACCGCTGCAGCGTAACTTCGGCCTTACCACTCACCGCCTCATATGTGACGTGCCCACAAGGTGGAACTCCAACTTGCACATGCTGGAAAGACTGTGCGAGCAGCAGCAGGCCATAGTGGAGTTTCAGCTGCAGCACGCACGCGTGAGTCGCTCTGCGGAACAGCACCACTTCACCACCAATAACTGGGCCTCCATGCGAGACCTTTGTGCCTTGTTGCTCTGTTTTGAGTACTTCACCAGCATGGCCAGTGCAGATGACGCCGTTGTCAGCTTAACTATCCCACTTCTATGCCTCCTTGAAAAAACGATTCGGGCGATGATGGAAGAGGATGTGGCACAGGAGGAGGAGGAGGAGGAGGAGGAGGAAGAGGGATCATTTCCAAGGCTTTCAGGGCAGTCATTCACAAGTGGCTCAGAGGGTGGGTTCCTGCACCCACAAACGCCAGGTACACCATTGTCCAGCAGGGGCACAGTTCTGGAGGATGAGGAGGAGGAGGAGATGGAGGAGGAGATGGAACCATGTTCACAGCAGGGTGGCACCCAGGCCAGCTCATAGCCATCACTGGTGCATGGCTGGGGGGATACAGAGGACACAGACGATACACCTCCCACAGAGGACAGCCTTTCGTTGCCTCTGGGCAGCCTGGCACACATGAGCGATTACATGCTGCAGTGTCTCCACAATGACCGCCGAGTTGCTCACATTCTAACTTGTGCTGATTACTGGGTAGCCACGCTGCTGGATCCCCATTACAAGGACAATGTACTGTCATTAATTCACTCACTGGAGCGTGATCGCAAGATGCGCGAGTACAAGCGCACGGTGGTAGAAGCGATGCTGCTGGCATTCCCACCTGACAGCGGGGCCACAGTGGAAGCACAAAGCCAAGGCAGAGGAGGAGGAGGAGGAAGAGGTCGCCAACGCAACCAGGGCACCGCGACACCTCAGAAGGCAGGGTTAACATGGCCGAAATGTGGAAAAGCTTTGTCAGCACGCCACAACAAACAGCAGCACCAGCAGCTCATATGGAACGTCTTAGCAGGAGGCAGCATTTCACCAACATGGTGGAGCAGTATGTGTGCACACGCCTACATGTAGTGAATGACGGGTCTGCCCCCTTCAACTTCTGGGTCTCCAAATTGGGCACATGGCCTGAGCTTGCCCTTTACGCCTTGGAGGTGCTGGCATGCCCTGCAGCCAGTGTATTATCTGAACGTGTATTTAGCACAGCTGGGGGCGTCATTACAGACAAGCGCAGCCGCCTGTCCAGAGACAATGTGGACAAGCTCACATTCATTAAAATGAACCAGGCATGGATCCCATAGGACTTTTCCGTACCTTGTGCAGAATAGAGATGGATACCGACCTTACCCAGCCATTGTTATATTTTTGATCTTTCTCACTGTTTTGGGGTGTACCCTAATTTAAAATGACTGAAAAAAGCAGTGTTGGCTACCTCGTCCCCCTCCACCACCGCTTCCACCTACACCGCCACATCCACCACTACCTCAACCTCCCTCCTACTCCATATGGGCCTTGTCCTTCACAGATGAAGAAAATCGTTTTATTTTTCGTTTTTTTTTTGTTGTTTTAAGTTATTTCACTATCCACATTTGTTTGCAGAGCACTTGCCATGCTCTTAACTACATTTTGCTGCCATTTGCAGCACTCTAGCCCTTTCCATTGGTTTTTTAGAGCCATTTTAGTGCCTGAAAGTTCGGGTCCCCATTGACTTCAATGGGGTTCGGTGTCCAGGTAAAGTTCCGAAAAAGTCCGGGTCATGGACCCATACTTTTTTTTCAAGTGCGGCCGAACCCGCCGAACACGGACATCCAGGTGTCCGCTCAACTCTAATAATGATGCATCCCGGCTATGTCTATAAATACTTACTTCTGCTTAAAACTGGGACATTTACTATGACTAAGTCTAGGTCCTAATTTTCTATTGCGTTTTTGTTCTGTTATTTCAGCTATAACATGTTTACCTAGCCGAGACCGGAAACCGGAAACGACACACAGCGAGGAGACCTGAGAGCTGTGTGTGTGTGTAGAGGAGGAGCCGCACGTGCGGAGGAGAGCGAGGGAAGCTGCACTAGGAAGCCGGGGGCAGGAGCTCGGAGCCTCGGACCAGGGAACCAGTGCGGGGGACAGCCGGGGGCAGGAGACGCACGTGCGGAAGAGAGCAGGGGAAGCCGCACTAGGAAGCAGGAGACAGGAGCTCGGAGCCTCGGACCAGGGAACCAGTGCAGGGGAGAAAAAGGACCAGACTGAGACCGAGGGACGTAAGTTGGAAACAATCTGATCTGATCTCCTGGTAGGGGGGCGGGCTGGTGGGGGGACTACAAGTACAAACTACATACAAGTACAAACACTACAAGCAATACAGGTTACTAAGGGGCTACTATAGACTGAGAGGTGCTCTGCGACTTGCGACTGGTGTGGATCTTTGTGACTGGTAAGTATCTTGCGACTGGTGGTGAGCATCTTTGCGACTGGTGAGCATCTTTGCGACTGGTAAGTATCTTTGCGACTGGTGAGTATCTTTGCGACTGGTGAGTATCTTTGCGACTGGTAAGTATCTTTGCGACTGGTGAGTATCTTTGCGACTGGTGAGTATCTTTGCGACTGGTGAGTATCTTTGCGACTGGTGAGTATCTTTGCGACTGGTGAGTATCTTTGCGACTGGTAAGTATCTTTGCGACTGGTAAGTATCTTGCGACTGGTGAGTATCCTTGCGACTGGTGAGTATCCTTGCGACTGGTGAGTATCCTTGCGACTGGTGAGTATCTTTGCGACTGGTGAGTATCTTGCGACTGGTGAGTATCTTGCGACTGGTGAGTATCTTTGCGACTGGTGAGTATCTTTGCGTTTGTTGGATCTTTGCGACTGGTGAGTATCTTACCGTCTGTTGGATCTTTGCGACTGGTGAGTATCTTAGCGACTGGTTAGTATATTAGCGACTGGTGAGGACCCCAGGTTTAGTACCAGGGGAGACAGAGGTAGTGTAGGTAAGGAAGAGCAGGTCGTTAATATATCCCCATAGAGTAGTGGGTAATAATGTCCGACAGGATTGCGGATGCCACTCAGTGCACTTCTTGCTGCATGTATGCGTTCCTTAATGAACCAATCGAGGGCGAATACTGCTGTGCAAGATGTGAGCGACTTGTTGCTCTGGTTGCTCAGATCCTGGACCTACAGAACACAGTGGCAACACTACGTGGCATCAACAACCTGGAAAGGAGCTTGGACATTACCTATCAGGCGCTGGCAGGGGCCAGCATAGAGGAGGGAGGAATGGAGGAGACGCAAGCAGCAGAGGTACGCAGCTGGGTGACTGTTAGGAAGGGTAGAGGGAGGAGTGCCAGGGAGGCCAATCCTGAGTTGATAGACCCTAACAAATTTGCCGAGTTGCAGGTTGAGGGGGATATCAAATCAGGGGTGGCAGAGCTGGAGCATGCACCCTCCCCCAGCTGCCAGGGGAGGGACGGCTCCAGGAAGAAGGGGGGCCGTAACTCAGGAAAGGTTAGAAAGGTTGTGGTAGTTGGGGACTCAATTATCAAGAGGACAGAGAGGGCAATCTGTAAAAAAGATCTCGTGAACCGAACAGTATGTTGTTTACCGGGCGCCCGAGTTCGGCACATCGCAGATCTGGCAGACAGATTGATGTGGGGGGCTGGGGATGACCCAGCGGTCATGGTGCATGTGGGCACTAATGACAAAGTTAAAGGTAGGTGGAGGATCCTTAAGAACGATTTCAGGGACTTAGGTAATAGATTGAGGAAAAGGACCTCCAAGGTGGTTTTCTCTGAAATACTGCCTGTACCTCGAGCCACACAGGAGAGGCAGAAGGAGATTAGGGAAGTTAACAAGTGGCTGAGGAATTGGTGTAGGAAGGAGGGGTTTGGGTTCCTGGAGAACTAGGCTGACTTCTCAGTCGGCTACCGGCTCTTTAGTAAGGATGGGCTGCACCTTAATGGGGACGGTACAGCTCTTTTGGGGAGAAAGATGGCCACCAAGTTGGAGGGGCTTTTAAACTAGGAGACGGGGGGGAGGGCTCAGAAGTAGATTCAGTCAGGAGGGAGCAGAGGACTGAAGGCAGTTGTAGGGTCAGCAGCGACAGTAGGTCCACAACGTCAATCGGTAGGTCTGTGCGGGAAAACCTCAGACCAAACAGGAATAAACATAACCACCAATTGCGCTCAACTTCCGTAAAACTAAGAGGGGTATATGCTAATGCCAGGAGCCTAGCTAATAAAATGGATGAGTTGGAAATATTAGTACATGAGGAGGACATAGACCTTGTGGGAATAACAGAGACTTGGTTCGACCCCTCACATGACTGGCTGGCCAATATCCAAGGGTATTCGGTGTACCGGAAGGACAGGGTAGGAAAAAGAGGGGGAGGGGTATGTCTCTATGTCAAGAACAATATAAAGGTGATAGAAAGGAGTGACATTACGGAAGGGATGAGTATGGAGTTAGAATCTGTGTGGGTTGAACTCGATAGGGAAGGAGAAAAGGGGAAAGTAATTGTGGGGGTTTGCTATAGGCCACCTAACCAAGGGGAGGAGGTAGAGCTGGAATCCTTAGCACTAATGAGTAAAGTGGCAAAATTGGGATCAGTCATCATATTGGGGGGACTTCAATTATCCCGACATTGACTGGGATGAGGGGACTGCACACTCACAGAAGGCCCGTCTATTCACAAAAACCTTACTGGATAATTACATGTCACAGTTGGTGGATTCTCCGACTAGAGAAAATGCAGTCCTGGATCTATTGATCACTAATGACCCAGACATAATCTCGGAGGTAGTAGTTCAGGACAACCTGGGCTCTAGCGATCACAGGATGATCACATTTAGAATAACAATATAACAAGGCAAGTGGGGAACATAAGAACCCTAAACTTCAGAAGGGCAAACTTTCCAAAATTCTACTCATTGATGGAAAGGGTAAACTGGGACCAAACCCTGGGATCCCAGACCACAGAGGAAAAATGGGAATGCTTTAGGAACATATTAGGCAAAGGCATCTTGCAGTGCATTCCTATGGGAAATAAATTTAGAAGAGACAAAGCCAAACCTGGCTGGCTAAACCGTAGCGTTAAAAAACTTATTAGGGGAAAAAAATTGGCCTTCAAGAAATATAAATCAGAGGGCACTGTATTGGCTTTTGAGCAATACAAGGAGGCAAATAAGAAAAGTAAACACGAAATCAAAATGGCTAAAATCAACTTTGAGAGACAAATAGCGGAGGATAGTAAAAAAAAACCAAAGAAATTCTTTAAATATATCAACAGCAAAAAAACTAGGGCGGAGCATATTGCACACATAATTAGCGATGATGGGGGGATGGTTACAGAGGACACTGAAAAAGCAACCGTGCTGAATGCTTTTTTCTCGTCAGTCTTTACACAGGAAACGGAGGGGTACACTGACCATGACTGTATGGTTAGTAGTAATACACAGGACTTGCCACTATGGCTAACAGAGGGTGAAATCAGGGAAAGGCTGGATAAACTTAACACAAACAAATCACCAGGCCCGGATGGCGTACATCCGAGAGTACTCAAGGAACTCAGTAAGGTTATATCCAGACCACTGTTCCTGATCTTTGCTGACAGTATTAGGACAGGAGATGTACCAGGGGATTGGAAGAAAGCTAACGTGATTCCGATATTCAAAAAGGGCCAGAGGCATATCCCAGGAAATTATAGGCCTGTCAGTTTGACATCAATAGTATGTAAACTTCTGGAGGGGATGATAAGGGACTATATCGTAGAGTTTGCTAAAGACAACAACATCATCAGCAGTAATCAGCACGGGTTTACAAATGGGCGTTCTTGTCAAACCAATCTCTTAGCATTCTACGAGGAGGTAAGCTGTGAGCTAGATAGGGGGAGACCAGTGGATGTGGTGTACTTGGATTTCGCTAAGGCGTTTGATACAGTTCCCCACAAGCGCTTAATTTATAAAATAAGGTCTGCAGGTATCGACAGCAGAGTTTGCTCTTGGATACGGAATTGGCTTAAAGGGCGTGTCCAAAGGGTGGTAATAAACAGCGCATACTCAGACTGGTCTGAGGTTGTAAGCGGGGTGCCCCAGGGCTCAGTCCTGGGACCAACCTTGTTCAATTTATTCATAAACAGCATTGAGGACGGGTTCAGTAGTGCGTTATCAGTTTTTGCAGATGACACAAAATTGGCCAGGGCAATAACTGCACAGCATGAAGCAGATATCCTACAGAATGACCTGGACAAAATTACAGAGTGGGCAACGACATGGCAAATGAGGTTTAACGTGGAGAAGTGTAAGGTTTTGCACTTGGGGACTAAAAACATAAAAACACAATACACGTTGGGAGGGGAACCCTTGGGGGAATCAAAAATGGAGAAGGATCTGGGAGTCTTGGTTGATGATAGATTAGGCAAAAGCAGAATATTAGCATGCATAAAGAAAGGGATGTATTCCAGAGATAAGACTATAATCCTTCCACTTTATAAAACTCTGGTCCGACCGCATCTGGAGTATTCTGTCCAGTTCTGGTTGCCAGTCCTCAGGAGGGATGTGTTGGAGCTGGAGAGAGTCCAGAGAAGGGCAACTAAACTAATTAGGGGATTGGAGGACCTTGACTATGAAGAGCGTCTACAATCGCTCGATTTATTCTCCCTGGAGAAGAGACGTCTGAGGGGGGACATGATAGCAATTTATAAATATCTTAATGGGGATCCCAGCTTAGAAAAAAAGCTGTTCATTCGAAGGGATTGCATGAGGACTCGAGGGCATACAATGCGTTTAGAGGAGAAGTGTTTTAACCACAGGCAACGTGGGGGGTTCTTTACTGTTAGGGCTACAAGATTGTGGAATTCTCTACCACAAGAGGTGGTTTCTGCGGGTAGTATGGTGGCTTTCAAAAGACTCTTAGACTTACATCTCAAGGATCAGAACATTCAGGGGTATGTGAGATGAGTACAGCCACACACACCTACACAGGTTGAACTGGATGGACTATTGTCTTTATTCAACCTCACCTACTATGTAACTATGTAACCTACTGACTATAAACAAGCAAACCTGACTCCACTTAAATTGCTTAAATCCTGAAACATTAACTCTTTTTAACCTGGTTCTGGGGCAAAAGCCCTCCCTGACAACTCGGGAGTCTAGCGTAGCGAGTGATAGATTGTTAAAAAAAATGTTAGAACCATCAGCGAGCATGTTCATTTCACCTGAAATGAGGATTCAACTACATAAACACATCTATAAAATAGTAACCACTCGCCTATGCTAGAGTTTTGATGTCAATTGACAAGACTCCTTAACCCCAGGTGGTTTGTTTAAACTTTGTTTAATGGTTGTTATTTTCTATACTAAGGAAGCTGTTAATTCTCACATTGTTTGAAGTTCAGATCTAGGTACCCTACGAGGAACTACCCAAAGAGTGATACAGGTAACACCTAACACTACCTCCATCCCTTGGTGATAGGGCTCTATCGCCAACCCTAGTTCTTAAGCAGACACTAATGCCAAACTTTGTGGATCCCTATAATTTCAACTCTTACTGCTAGCGAGGAGATTGATGTTGTCTTCATCCAGGAAACTAATTTCCGTACCAAATACCCAAGTTGACTAACCTTTACTTTCCAATAGCTCATCATGCCACTAACAGTCTAGCAAAGACCAAAGGAGTATCCATACTCGTCTCCAAACACTCCCCTAGCACTATAACTGATGTCCTCATGGATCCCGAGGGTAGGTTCCTCTTTTGAAGGGGAATCTATTCAACCAACCGATTACACTGGCAAACCTGTACTGCCCAAACGAGAAGCAAGTCCCCTTTCTCAACTTAATGGTTAATCAACTAACCACCTTCCAATCAAGTATCCTAATAACGGGTGGAGATATAAATATCCCTTTGCAACCAATCTTGGACACATCTACAAGTACCTCATTGCTGCCATACAAAGCCCTAAGAAAAGTAAATATTTTACAAGATCTCCTACTCCATGACACTTTGCGCACTCTCAACCCTAATACCTGCTACTACAAATTTTTTTTCTACGCCTCATAACCAATACTTCAGACTAGATTACCTATTTCTTTCTCAACCTGATATCCACTTTCTCTCAGAGGCTACCATTGAGCCACAGACCCTTTCTGACCACAACCCGATTACTATGACTAACATTTCGGGAACATTCCCAACGCACTGCACAGTGGCGACTGGACGCCTCCCTTCTAACGGACAAAACACACCTTGTAAAACTCTGCACACGCATACGTCAATACTTTGGCGAAATGTCAGGATCTATGTTTTCTTCAATCTCAATCTGGGAAGCGCACAAGTGCATGATCAGAGGGAAGCTAATTACGCTAGCTGCGAAATGACAAAAAGAAAGGAAGGCACATCTAGAGGCCCTAACGGCCCGTATTAAAGCCCTAGAAGCAACCCACAAAAAAAAAGTGACCCAAGTGTTTAACGACCAACTTTCAGCAAGAAAGAAATTTCTAACTATTCTAGACCAAATTATAAAACGCAAATTCCTACTATCCAAAAAACTATTCTAGACCATGAACATAGCAACAACCCTACTATGAAACCTTTACTGACATCCTTGCTGACCCCTTCCTATCCGCATATAACTCACTGATTACCAACCCAAAAAGTCTCCAAGGTACCCTAGAAGCATATATAACAGTAATCCGGAAAGAAAGGAAAGACCCCACTCAAGTTCAATTGTAGGCCCATGTCCCTGCTGAATGTAGACCTTAAAGCGGAGTTCCGGCCACAAAATCGACATAACCGATTTTGTGGCCATCCGCTTGCTTTTCCTCACCTGAAACAGAAATGGATAGTTAGAATTTTTTTTTTTTTACTTACCTTGTAATTGTAGAAAGATATACTCACCTGTCTTCCACTTCCTCCCTCGGCGGCTGCGGCCTGCGCGATCACTTCCGGTTTGCAATGATTCCTGGGAGCTGAACGTCATCGCTCCCAGGAATCAATGCGCCTTCACCGGCCCCTTTCGCCACTTCCGGTGCGACGCCGCATTCCTTGCTAAACAGCTTCTGGGCATGCCCAGAAGCTGTGGAGGAATGCGGCGCCGCACCGAAAGTGGCAAGAGGGGTCGGTGAAGGCGCATTCTGGGAGAAGAAGACACGGAATGTCCCAATGACATCGGCTAACATCATTTGGTGAGAGCCGGAAGCAGTGTGGGAGGAGCAAGCAGCAGCAACTGCGAGGAGAGCTGTGTGGAGGAGAGCGTGGAGGAGAGCCGGGTGACACGTGCGGGGGAGCCGCACTAGGTCACCAGAAGCCGGCGCGGGTGCAGGGGACCGGGACAGAGAGACCGGGACAGAGAGCGGCGGCTGCGGGACCGGTACAAAGAGCAGCGGGACCGGGACAGAGAGCGGCGGCTGCGGGACCGGTACAAAGAGCAGCGGGACCGGGACAGAGAGGGACCGGGACTGAAAGCTGCGGCGGTAGACGGCGGAGCGGCGGCTGCGGCGGAGGACGGACACCGCACAGTATTGAGGAGGTGAGTGTTCACGGAAGCAGGGGAGGAGGAGCAGTGGCGACTGGTGAGTATCTTTCTGCAGCTGTGTGACGGTGCTTTGGGACCTGTGACTGACTGACTGACAGACCAACCTGTGACTGACTGACCATAGGGATCTGTGACTGACTGACCTTGCTTGCGACCGTCAGCGACTGACAGACTGCTCTGCGACTGACCGACGGTGCTCTGCGACTGACCGACGGTGCTCTGCGACTGACCGACGGTGCTCTGCGACCAACCGACGGTGCTCTGCGACCGACCGACGGTGCTCTTGACTGACCGACCGTGAGTATTTTAGAGACTGGTGAGTATCTTAGCGACTGGTGAGCATCTTGCGACTGGTTAGCATCTTGCGAGGATTAGCATCTTGCGACTGGTGAGTATATTTGCAACTGGTGAGTATCTGGTGAGTATCTGCGACTGGTGATTCTTTGCGATTGGTGAGTATCTTGCGACTGGTGAGATTCTTTGCGACTGGTAAGTATCTTTGCGACTGGTGAGTATCCTTGCGACTGGTGAGGATCCTTGCGACTGGTGAGTATCTAGTGACTGGTGAGGGTATTAGCGACTGGTGGGTACCCCAGGTTTAGTACCAGGGAAGTTAGAGGTAGTGTAGGTAAGGAAGAGCAGGTCGTTAATATTATCCCCATAGAGTAGTGGGTAATAATGTCAGACAGGATTGCGGATGCCACTCAGTGCACTTCTTGCGCCATGTATGCGTTCCTTGATGAACCAATTGAGGATGAATACTGCTGTGCAAGATGTGAGCGACTTGTTGCTCTGGAAGCCCACATCGTGGATCTAGAGAACACAGTGACAAGACTGCGTGGCATCTACAACCTGGAAAGGAGCTTGGACTTTACCCATCAGACGCTGGCAGGGGCCAGCATAGAGGAGGGAGGAATGGAGGAGACGCAAGCAGCAGAGGTACGCAGCTGGTTGACTGTTAGGAAGGGTAGAGGGAGGAGTGCCAGGGAGGCCAATCCTGAGTTGATAGACCCTAACAAATTTGCCGAGTTGCAGGTTGAGGGGGATATCAAATCAGGGGTGGCAGAGCTGGAGCATGCACCCTCCCCCAGCTGCCAGGGGAGGGACGGCTCCAGGAAGAAGGGGGGCCGTAACTCAGGAAAGGTTAGAAAGGTTGTGGTAGTTGGGGACTCGAGCCACACAGGAGAGGCAGAAGAAGATTAGGGAACTTAACAAGTGGCTGAGGAATTGGTGTAGGAAGGAGGGGTTTGGGTTCCTGGAGAACTGGGCCGACTTCTCAGTCGGCTACCGGCTCTTTAGTAAGGATGGGCTGCACCTTAATGGGGGCGGTACAGCTCTTTTGGGGAGAAAGATGGCCACCAAGTTGGAGGAGCTTTTAAACTAGGAGACGGGGGGGGGAGGGCTCAGAAGTAGAGTCAGTTAGGAGGGAACAAAGGACTGAAGACAGTTGTAGGGTCAGCAGCGACAGTAGGTCCACAGCGTCAATCGGTAGGTCTGTGCGGGAGAACCGCAGACCAAACAGGAATAAACATAACCACCAATCACGTTTAACTTCCGTAAAACTAAGAGGGGTATATGCTAATGCCAGGAGCCTAGCTAATAAAATGGATGAGTTGGAAATGTTAGTACATGAGGAGGACATAGTGCTCATTTAACTACCTAAAGCTTTTTTTTTGCGACATACCGCAGAATGTGTACCCTTTTTCTCTGGGGGCACAAACAAACTAGTCTTAGCTATAATGTGCTCACCCTGCCCAAACTTAAAGGAGGCATAGGATTGCCTGACATTAGCAAATATTACATTGCCTGTCACCTTGTTTTGTCTCTAGGACAGAGAGCTAAACCTTCCTGCTCCATAAACTTCAAATACCATATTTCTATGATCTCAAATATATTAGAACAAGCCAGGTAAAAACTATAATTGATAAAATAAACGTCAATCAGTACAAAATTGCATACAAGAAAGAACCAATGCTCTATAATACAGGATGGCGTGTCAAGAACTCACTTTTAAGCTCTCTCAGGGGTAAATGCGAGAGAGGTGACATGCCTTGCTGCTTTGCTGTAGCTCCTCAAATTGGTGGCTATATCACTTCCTCTAGAATTCTCCCAGAATGCACTGGATCCTAACAACTTTGACACATTCCATGAGTTTACAATATATCATTATTGCAGAACAGCTGAAGCTATACCAAAAAAGAACAGTAGGTGGCGCCTGCACTCTGCATATATCTAGCTTGTGTAAACCAAGAAAACCCAACATGTTATTTTAATCAACATAAACACAAGTAAACTGAATAGAACATGGTGAGCAGAACACTCCCCGTCTGACGTCATGTGACGTTACCAAGTCTTTTGCAGAAAGCAACAGAAAATGTTCGGCCACTGGTCTTAGAAATACTTTGGCCTCATTCTGTTGGAAGATCTTGACTTCAACTTTACAGACATGCTTATCCTCGCTTGGCAGTACTCTGGTGACCACACCTAAAGGCCACTCATTCCCTTGTGTCTGGCAATCTCTCATGAGCACAACATCACCAGGTTTAAGATTAGGTTTTTCAATACGCCACATTCTCCTTGGTTGAAGAGTAGAGATACAGCATATTGTTTCCCCCACCAACTCCAGAAGGTATTGGCAAGGGTTTGTAAATGTCCTTTTCACAAAACTTTCCAGCTGGAGCACCAAGGCCAGTCTTTGAGTGAGTAAAACGGCAGGTGTGAGAATCACTGGATCCTCAGAGTCACTTGAAATCGACGTCAAAGGTCTGGCATTAATGATAGCTGTGACCTCTGCCATATAGGTCACTAGGCATTCATGGGTAAGCCTTGCAGTTCCTACTTGCAAGAAGATAGAGTCCAGAATTCTGCAGGCTATGCCTATCATCCTCTCCCAAACACCTCCCCTGTGAGAAAAGTGAGGTGGGTTGAAAGTCCCTGTGCAGCCTTGCTTACTCAAGTATCTTTCTACACTGAGTGTAGGAGTGGTGAAGGAACTTCAAATTCCTTCACACTTGGACACTAAGTTAGAACCTCTGTCAGAGCGAATGAGATTCACTGGGCCTCTGATTGCAATGAACCGTCTAGGAGCATTAGTAAAATTTGAAGTGTCCATTGATTCAATCACTTTGATGTGAACAGCTTGGATGGACATGCAGGTGAATATGAGTGCCCAGTGTTTACTGTTTAAATGTCCCCTTTTGGTGTACCTGGTGGTGACAGACCAGGGACCAAAAACAAGTCCAACATTAGTGAAAGCCGGATCCATGCTAAGTCTGTCAGATGGTAAATTTGCCATCTTTTGTGCCTGTAACATTCCACAAAGTTTACGGCAGATAACACACTTGAAAATAAACCTGCTCACACATCTCTTAGCTCCAACTATCCACAGTCTAGCAGCTCGTAAAGCTCCTTCAGTAAACAGCCGGCCCTGGTGTTAGGTTTGGTCATGGTAGTGTTGAGTGAGTAAGTAGGCAATATGATGGTGACCTGGGATCACTAAAGGATGTTTCTCTGAAAACTCTAACTTGCCTTCTTTTAAAAGGCCTCCTACTCTAAACAGGCTATTTACATCAAGGATTGGATCAAGCTTCTTTAAAACGCTATCTTTAGGAACAGGTTTCTGGGTGACAATACAGTTGATTTCTTTGGCAAAGATTTCTCTCTGTACGACAGATATTAACCAATTTTTAAATTGTTCTAGGTCAGTTACTGTGTAGACTTTTTTACAGTGGTGCAGTTGTCATGAGTTAGTGGCTCATTTTTGTAGGACTGAGCTATGTAAATTAGGCAAGGGATAGCTCGAAATAATGACTTCCAGGTGGAGAACCTGATAAAATGGTGGGTTTTAAACTGGTTGAGAAAGGTTGTTATGACTGAGGTAGAAACCTGAGGGTGGTTTTTCTGATCCTTGTCTACATCTATTAAATCAAATGTGGCAAGGTAATTAGTGTTGCAGTCGGGATTGCGCAGAAAGGTGGGACCTGTGAACCATGAAGTACTTTTGAGGCGGCTGGCTGCAATAGATCTGGTTGCTAGGTCTGCAGGATTAGTCTGTAGGCACAAAATGCATTGTTCTGGGTGGGTGGACCTCCTTATCCTCAACAATCTGTTCTTGACATAGACATTGAAACGCCTAGTTTCATTGTAGATATAACCCAGAACTACTTTACTGTCTGTGTAAAACTCAACTTCTTGAATTTCTAGGTTTGTCTCTGTTGCAATTAGTTCAGCTAGCTCTATAGCCAATACTGCAGCACAAAGTTCCAATCTAGGTATGGTGTGTTCGGGAAGTGGTGCAAGTTTTGCTTTACCCATTACAAACCCGATGTGGCTTTGCCTTTTAATGTCTTGTCTATGGTTTTGAGGTAAGCTACAGAAGCAATTGCTTTAACAGAAGCATCAGAAAACACACAAATTCTTTGCAACTGAACTTCTATAGATTACACAGGGGCATATGGGAGTGGAACTTTGAGGCTAGATAGAGCTGTTAGTAAGTCCTTCCACTCTACCCATAGGTTCTTCCTGTCGGTGGGGAGAGGGTCGTCCCAGTCTAATGTCTCACAGATTAAGTCTCAAGTAGTATTTTACCCTGGATGGTAATAGGTGCTGCAAAGCCTAAAGGATCATACAGGCTGTTTATGGTAGACAGGACACCTCTACAGGTGAAGGGCTTTTCTTTCGTGTTTACTTGGAAGGTAAAAGTGTCCGATATTTTTCTTTCAATAATTTTTATTAGAAAGTTTTGTAAAAATGGTACAACATTACAAGTATAAAAGCAAGGCACAATGCCATACATGGAAAACATGAGAACGGCCCCCGCGTAGGAGACAAGAACATAAACTGACGGCATCAAACAGATAAAGGGTCCATGACGATAGAGGTTGTCAATCTGTGAAAACATATTTGAGCAACGTGGGAGTATGGGCGGGCTCAAGAGAAATAACCCAAAACATGCACACACCCCCCCCCCCCCCGTCCGTCCATCCCCTTCAGCTCCAACTCCACACCATACTAGACAAAAAACAATACGGGGGAAGGAAAGTATAGGGGAGTGGGGGGACCCACCGCCTCTGACCCATAGGTCACCATGAACCGTCGTCCCCACGAAGAGACCTATAAACTAGTACCTTGAGGGGGAGGAGAAGAAGGAGGAAGGGAAAGGAGAGAGAGAGAAAGAAAGAAAGAAGAAAAGGGGAAGAGGAAAGGGTGGCGAGGAAGGGGACACAGAATCAGTGCATTGGATTCCAGCTGGCATAACTAGGTGGCCATCCCTAAGGAAGTACTCGGCCTCCTTCAAGCCTACCCCAGTGGGGCCTCAATGGCCCAAGAGGCTCAATTCAACCCAAGTCGGTCCGGGGGTCTCCCTCCAAATATCGCAGCCATGGGTGCCATACCTTCTCAAACAGCTTTACCCTGTCATTCAACACTGACGATAATCGTTCATTAACCACCTCCCACCCGGGCCATTGTAGATATACGGCCGGGTGGGAGTCTCGTCCTTCTGAATGGACGTTCCGGAACGTCCTTCAGAAGGAGAGAGATTGCGCCGCCGCGGGCGCGCGCAGCGGCGCGATCTCGATGTGCCTGTGTCCCTAGGACACAGAGCAACAAGACTCGGCAGGAGGGCCCTGTGATTGGCCCTCCTGATCACATGACGGCTGTGTCCAATCACAGCCGTCATGTAATGTCAATACAGCCGTTGTAACGGCTTTGATCTCTTCTCCTCCTGACAGATCCTGTCAGTGAGGAGAAGATCAGAGGATCAGAGGATGGGCTGCACCTTAATGGGGGCGGTACAGCTCTTTTGGGGAGAAAATGGCCACCAAGTTGGAGGAGCTTTTAAACTAGGAGACGGGGGGGAGGGCTCAGAAGTAGAGTCAGTTAGGAGGGAGCAAAGGACTGAAGGCAGTTGTAGGGTCAGCAGCGACAGTAGGTCCACAACGTCAATCGGTAGGTCTGTGCGGGAGAACCGCAGACCAAACAGGAATAAACATAACCAATCACGTTTAACTTCCGTAAAACTAAGAGGGGTATATGCTAATGCCAGGAGCCTAGCTAATAAAATGGATGAGTTGGAAATGTTAGTACATGAGGAGGACATAGACCTAGTGGGAATAACGGAGACTTGGTTCGACCCCTCACATGACTGGCTGGCAAATATCCAAGGGTATTCAGTGTACCGGAAGGACAGGGTAGGAAAAAGAGGGGGAGGGGTATGTCTCTACGTCAAGAATAATGTAAGGGTGATAGAGAGGAGTGACATTACGGAAGGGATGAGCATGGAGTTAGAATCCGTGTGGGTAGAACTCCATAGGGAAGGAGAAAAGGGAAAAGTAATTGTGGGGGTTTGCTATTGGCCACCTAAACAAGGGGAGGAGGTAGAGCTGGAATTTTTAGCACTTTTGGATAAAGTGGCAAAGCTAGGATCAGTCATCATATTGGGGGACTTCAATTATCCCGACATTGACTGGGGAGAGGGGACTACACACTCACATAAGGGCCGTCAATTCACGGAAACCTTACAGGATAATTACATGTCACAGTTGGTGGATTCCCCTACCAGAGAAAACACAATCCTGGATCTATTGATCACTAATGACCCAGACCTAATCTCGGAGGTAGGAGTCCAGGACAGCCTGGGCTCTAGCGATCACAGGATGATCACATTTAGCGTAAATAACAATATAGCAAGGCAAGTGGGGAACATAAGAACCCTTAACTTCAGAAGGGCAAACTTTCCAAAATTGTACTTGTTGATGGAAAGGGTAAACTGGGACCGAACCCTGGGATCCCTGACCACAGAGGAAAAATGGGAATGCTTTAGGAACATATTAAGCAAAGGCATCTTGCAGTGCATTCCTATGGGAAATAAATTTAGAAGGGACAAAGCCAAACCTGGCTGGCTAAACCGGAGCGTTAAAAAACTTATTAGGGGAAAAAAATTGGCCTTCAGGAAATATAAATCAGAGGGCACAGTATTGGCTTTCGACCAATACAAGGAGGCAAATAGGAAGTGTAAACACAAAATCAAGATGGCTAAAATAGACTTTGAGAGACAAATAGCGGAGGATAGCAAAAAAAACCCAGAGAAATTCTTTATGTATATCAACAGCAAATAAACTAGGGCAAAGCATATTGCACACATAATTAACGGTGATGGGAGGATGGTTACAGAGGACACTGAAAAAGCAACCGTACTGAATGCTTTTTTCTCATCAGTCTTTACACAGGAATCGGAGGGGTACACTGACCATTGACTGTATAGTTAGTAGTAATACACAGGACTTGCCACTATGGCTAACAGAGGGGGAAATCAGGGAAAGGCTGGATAAACTCAACACAAACAAATCACCAGGCCCGGATGGCGTACATCCGAGAGTACTCAAGGAACTCAGTAAGGCTATATCCAGACCACTGTTCCTGATCTTTGTGGACAGTATTAGGACAGGAGATGTACCAGGGGAGTGCAGGAAAGCTAACTTGATTCCGATATTCAAAAAGGGTCAGAGGCATATACCGGGAAATTATAGGCCTGTCAGTCTGACATCAGTAGTATGTAAACTTCTGGAGGGGATGATAAGGGACTATATCGTAGAGTTTGCTAAGGACAACAGCATCATCAGTAGTAACCAGCACGGGTTTACAAATGGGCGTTCTTGTCAAACCAATCTCTTAACATTCTACGAGGAGGTGAGCTGTGAGCTAGATAGGGGCAGACCAGTGGATGTGGTGTACCTAGATTTTGCTAAGGCGTTTGATACAGTTCCCCATAAGCGCTTAATTTATAAAATAAGGTCTGCAGGTATCGACAGCAGGGTTTGCTCTTGGATACAGAACTGGCTAAAAGGGCGTGTCCAAAGGGTGGTAATAAACAGCGCATACTCAGACTGGTCTGAGGTAGTAAGCGGGGTCCCCCAAGGCTTAGTCCTAGGACCAACCTTGTTCAATTTATTCATAAACAACATTGAGGACGGGATCAGTAGTTCAATATCAGTTTTTGCAGATGACACAAAATTAGGCAGGACAATAACAGCACAGCATGAAGCAGATATCCTACAGAATGACCTGGACAAAATAACGGAGTGGGCAAAGACATGGCAAATGAGGTTTAACGTGGAGAAATGTAAGGTTTTACACTTGGGGACTAGAAACATAAAAGCACAATACACGTTAGGAGGGGAACCCTTGGGAGAATCAAAAATGGAGAAGGATCTGGGAGTCTTGGTTGATGATAGACTAGGCAACAGCATGCAATGTCAAGCGGCAGCTGCCAAGGCTAGCAGAATATTAGCATGCATAAAGAAAGGGATGTATTCCAGAGATAAGACTATAATCCTTCCACTTTATAAAACTCTGGTCCGACCTCATCTGGAGTATTCGGTCCAGTTCTGGTCACCAGTCCTCAGAAGGGATGTGTTGGAGCTGGAGAGAGTCCAGAGAAGGGCAACTAAACTAATTAGGGGATTGGAGGACCTTGATTATGAGGAGCGTCTGCAATCGCTTGATTTATTCTCCCTGGAGAAGAGACGCCTGAGGGGGGACATGATAGCAATTTTTAAATATCTAAATGGGGATCTAGGCTTAGAAAAAAAGCTGTTCAGTCGAAGGGATTGCATGAGAACTCGGGGGCATACAATGCGATTAGAGGAGAAGCGTTTTAACCTCAGGCAACGTGGGGGGTTCTTTACTGTTAGGGCTACAAGATTGTGGAATTCTCTACCACATGAGGTGGTTTCTGCGGGTAGTATGGTGGCTTTCAAAAGACTCTTAGACGTACATCTCAAGGATCAGAACATTCAGGGGTATGCAAGATGATTACAGCCACACACATCTACACAGGTTGAACTGGATGGACTTTTGTCTTTATTCAACCTCACCAACTATGTAACTATATGATTCTGCAGCCGGGGTGATCAGTGAGTATTTCTGATTACTCACTGATCACAGGGGGGGGGTCTGTGCTGGTAATCAGATGATTGATTACCAGTGCAGCCCTGGGGGGAGGGGGTGCCACTAGAGCCACCAGGGATGCCCACCCATGACCACCAGGGATGCCCACCATGGCCACCAGGGATGGCAAACAGGGCTCAGAGAGCCTGCCAGTGGTGCCCCCCTATCAGTGCTGCCCACCAATGCCATCTATCAGTGCTGCCCACCAGTGCCCGTTATTGCCATCTATCAGTGCCGCCCACCAGTGCCCATTATTGCCCACCAGTGCTGCCTATCCGTGCCCATCAGTGCCCTTCATCAGTGCCGATCAGTCCCGCCCATCAGTGCCACCTATCAGTGCCCATCAGTGCCGCCTATCAGTGCCCATCAGTGCCACCCATCAGTGCTCCCTATCAGTGCCCATCAGCGCTGCCTATCAGTGCCCACCAATGCTGCGTATTAGTGCTATCTATCAGTGCCCATCAGTGCTACCTATCAGTGCCCATCAGTGCTGCATATCAGTGCCACCCCATTAGTGCCACCCCATCAGTGCCACCCCATCAGTGTCTCCTCATCAGTGCCTGTCAGTGCGGCGTCATCAGTGCTCATCAGTGCAGGAAAAAACATTTATTTACAAAATTTTATAACCTAAACAAAAAAACTTTTTTTTTTTTTTTCAAACTTTTCGGTCTTTTTTTATTTGTGCACCAAAAAAGAAAAAAACCTGGCGGTGTTCAAATACCACCAAAAGAAAGCTCTATTTGTGGGGAAAAAATGACACAAATTTGGTTTAGGTACAGCGTCGCAATGACGCAATTGTCATTCAAAATGCAACAGCGCTAAAAGCTGAAAATTGGTCTGGGAAGGAAGGGGGTTTAAGTGCCCAGTATTGAGGTAGTTAATCATCAGCCAAGTCAGTTTTGCTCTAAACATTTCAAGAGGTATGGTTGCCGAACGCCAGGACTGTGCTATCACTATCCTTGCTGCCATAAAAATAAATCGTATAAGCAATTTAGCTCCCCTGGGGGCGTCCGACACCGCCTCCCCCAGCAGCGCCTGTCGCGGGGACTTCCGTGATTTCACGTGGGTCAGAGAATAAATAAGATTATATATACGTATCCAATAACGTTTCACTTTCGGGCAAGCCCACCACACGTGAAAAGCCGTACCTCGTTGGCCGCAGCCCCTGAAGCACAGCGGAGAAGCCCCCAGGACATAAGCCGCAGGAACCGTATACCACCGCAAGAGAACCTTATAATTTGCCTCAATAATTGACGTGTTGATAATGGACTTAGAGGCAGCGGTAGCTAGTGCATGCCACTCCGCCAAATCAATTTCCTCCTGCAGGTCCCCCTCCCAAGCCCCCATGTAACCAAGCTTATTGGAATCAGAGGATGTCAGGATTGTATAAATGTGAGATATGTGGCCCCTTAATTTGTCATACTGTTCACATAGAAATTCCATGCAAGTTCTACAGACCAGGTCAGACCCCTGCTGCAGAGCCTTAGCGTAGTGTGCAAGTTGAGCATATCGATAGCATTCGGACTCTGGCATCTGCAACTTTTCCATCAAGACCCGTTTAGTAAGGAGACCCCTATGGTCACAAACATCCGCTATTCGTAGTAGACCCTTGTTCGTCCACCACGAGAACGCCCAAGGCTCAAGGCCCGGGGTGAAGTCAGGGTTTCCGAACAGAGGGGCCAATGGCCTGTGTGGGGACGCAAATTGAAAAGCCCTGGAGAGCCTATCCCATAGTCCCAGGGAGAAAGAGAGCAAGGGACACATAATAGCCAGGCGGGACCTGGAGGGTATGCCCCAACGGACCCAGATTCCACCCGTAGCCACAAAGGCAGCGTTTTCTGAGAGTGAGATCTAATTAGCTGGGCCAGCTGTGCTGCATAAAAATACTTTAAAAGGTCTGGGACCCCCAGGACCCCACCCCCTGGAAGCATAAAGAGTGCGCTTGTTGACCCTTGGCTTTTTGGTACCCCCACATAAAGGAGAGCATCTTTTTCTGAAAAGAAGCCACATCCAATTTAGGAAGTTGTATAGGCAGAGTACGGAAGAGGTATAACAGCTTTGGGAGTACAACCATTTTCAAGGAATGGATTCTGCCAAACCAAGACGGAGGTCTAACTTGCCATCGGAGAAGGTCCTCTGAAAGTTGCTTAAACAATGGCGGGTAATTCATGGCATATAAAGTGCATAGAGAAGGGGTAAGGTTTATCCCCAAATATGGAAGTGCCCGAGCCTGCCAAAAGAAATATTTAGGATTTATACATAGCAGGATATACATATATGAACATGCGTGTATACCTTCCTAAAACACATGGAAGGAGAACAAAACAAAAGTATCACACCAACATTATCAATAGCATAACCCATCTAGTTGAGTTTAGCCACGTTTTTTTGTTATCTTACCAAAGTAGCAGTATTGGTAACACAGTGTGTGAAAACACTGTTCTCTATTGCATAGATGCCGATGCCTATGGTCATGGAGCAGACACGAAGGCGAAGATCCAAGATAACGTGCCAGAAAACACACCCCAAAAGAGGGAAGGGGGTGTGTCAGAATAGGAGGTGGGGGGATATTTAGGATAACAATCCTTAATCTGGTAAGAAAAATATATGAATATAATGAGCAAAAGGAGAAGGAGTATCATACAATGAATATATGTTGGTAAAAATCTCAATATCAGATCTCTTACCCATTAATACTTAAAAAATAATAATGATAAAGGTGAGGTCACGGGAAGTATAGCTGACTGTTGTAGTACAGATAGACATTAAAAGCTAAATGCCAAAAGGGTAGTTCCGTATTCCCTATAAGCAGAAAAAGGGGGATGAAAATTATAACAATAAGGACTTGGATATAATGATTAGAATTAAAAGGGACAGATGGGGAGAGCACCCAGATATAGATGTAAACAAAAAACACCAACCTTGGTATATATAATAATAGCTCAAACCATCCGGAAAAGATCCAAATAGTCTGTAAGAAGAGGCTTGCTATGGGACAGACGGCTTCTGCTAAATGGTGGTACAAAACATCCTATGGACCCAAATAAACATAATATGGGGGTTTAAGGATGTATCTTGAAAAAGAGTTTCACAATTTCAGAAAGCATCATAATATTAAGCCTTTATTGGCGTCATGCAGTAAAATATGCATAGTATATACCTTAGTATGGTGGATCAAGCCATCCGGGAGGTGTCCAAGATAGCCTGTAGCAAAATGCTTGCTGTCGGGCAGGCAGCCTCAACTAATTAGCTAAATACCGTCTCCTGTGGACCCAATAGACATGATAGAGAGGGTATGAGAAGTTTATTTTGATAAAAGAGGGGATTTGCAGTTCTATAATAGCGTCAAAATACTAAACAAGTATTGGCGCCATGCCATTCAGGGTGTGGAGTACTAACCTGTGGATAGCAAAGGATAAAAAAGAGGTAATGCCGGCTGGACGGCCGTGACTTCCCACGAAAGCTCCAGACCGAGGGCTCGCTTCGGTCTGGACTAACTAGCCCCCAAGTGTGAGCGTCGACACGCCGGAATGGCGTGTGACGTCAGCACAGCCCGGCATAAGGTCCGCCCCCTGCTCCGGATAGGGCGGACGAAGGTGGAATAGTCCAATCCCATGGTGCGGTGCAGTAGGGGCGGGTCCGAGAGGCGGGAGCAATGTCAGCCTCTCGGAGCGCGCCGCCCACTACCAGGAAGACTATGGTGACAGGGAGGGGCGGGTGACCGCCAACTCACAGTCCCGGGCTGAACCCCACCTCGGAGCCGTGCTAGATGGAGACAGCCAAGGAGGGAGATCCTATCAACGGCAGCGGGAGGGGAAGCGAAGCTCCTGTGAGGTGACGGCGCTACCAGCCGCACCTCCAGGCACTAAAAGGAAAAGCGCCGATCATGGCTATCTCCACAGACAAGGGCATCGGCATCATAGGGGAATATGGCAAAAACCTAGAATAAAAAAAGGGAAGATATATTAAAATGTATTACCATCATAACAAATGTATTTGTTGCACCAAAATAGAGACATCCCTAAAGACAACATAAATGGACAAACAACATAAAGAACAGAAAAGAAAGGAAAAAAACTAGTCTCATAAGAATAAAATGTGTAATGAGCAAGAGGGGGAGGGAGGAAAGGGGGGAGGGGGGAAAGGGGGGGGGAGGGAAGGAGGGGGAAGGAGTGGAACAAAGGGGGGAGTTTTAGATCATAGGGGAGGGGCAAGGTCCAGGAACGTGATCTGGACTTGCATTAAAAAGAGCAATCCCTAGAGTTGCCCTAGTTCCCAGGAGGGAAGAGCAGAGGGGATAACCGTATCTAGGAGGTAGTGAATCATGTTAGTATTAACACATACAGTGTAAAAAATGGAAGAGGTCGCTTATCGCTAATAGCCCTAGGGCTATTTACAGGAAGGGTCTGTATGATAAAACTTCATTAAGGCCCGGTGGTGTTGTTGCGTTTAAACGCTCTATCCAAAGGACTTCTCTTTGCAATATTTTTTTGTCCCAGTTACCCCCTCTGGGGTCTGGGGGTATGGTTTCTAACACTATAAAGGATATACAAGATGTGTCATATTTATGGTAAAGATCAATGTGCCGACTAATTGGGGTAATCATTTTCCCCTTCCCCGAATAGTATATATGATCATTAACTCTTTGTTTGAGCATTCTGATGGTCTTGCCGATGTAGAACACTCCACATCGGCAAGACGCCAGATAGACCACTCCCTGTGTTGATCAATTTGCAAAAAACCTTGGAACAAACGTGTCACCATTGGGTAAAAGAAATTGCTGGCCCTGCCTAATCCAGGGACAAAATTCACATTTATTGCATTTATAAATTCCAAAGGGATTTCGCCGGCATGTTTTTTCTGGATTGTAGTGCGAGGACACTAGTTTGTCACGGATGGAAGGGGCCTTTCTAAAGACAACCTCAGGATAAGTATTCGTATATCTCGCGAGTATGTTGTCCTGTCTAAGAATATGCCAGTTCTTTGACAGGATTTCACGTAACTGTTGAGACTGCGAAGAAAATTTTGTGATAAGTTTAACTGTTTGGGGGTTTGTATTGCGATTCTTAGGACAGAAGAGTAGAGTTCTTCTATCTTTCTGTAATGCTTGATTGTAAGCTTTGCGTAATAGGGATCTGCTGTATCCCCTTTCAAGCAGCCTATATTGAAGTTGTTTAGCTTGTTTTTTGTAATCTTCAATATATGTACAATTTCTACGCAGTCTAACATATTGTGCGTATGGGATACTTTTAACAAGAGCAGATGGATGAGAGCTATTTGCATGGAGCAGTGTATTGCCAGCGGACTCCTTGCGGTATAAAATCGGTGGCAATACACTGGTCCATGTCTATAAAAATCTGTAGGTCCAAAAAAGCCACAGATCTTGTGTCAAACCCGAGGGTGAACTTTAGATTGTAGTTATTGATGTTTAGTTGTTCAACAAAGTTCCTGAGTTGTTCTTCCGTGTCTGTCCAAATGACAAACACGTCATCAATATAGCGGTGCCAGCAGAGCACTGAATCAATGTACTCTGCAAAGCAATCATCTGTCCAGAGTTTGCGCTCCCACCCCCCCAGGTACAGATTGGCGTACGATGGGGCACAACATGTCCCCATCGCAACACCCTGCACCTGGAGGTAGTGGGAGCCGGCAAACGTGAACCAGTTATGGGTGAGAATGTATTGTAGGAGCTCAATGATAAAATCATTGAATTTCCATTTCTCTCTATCTTCCTCTCTAAGGAACATTTTGATAGTCTCCAAACCCTTATTATGGGGGATGCTGGAATAGAGGGACTCCACGTCCAGGGTGGAGGGCTCCCTCTGGGACGTGGAGGCCCTCTATCTGTTTCAAAAGATCCAAAGTATCCTTCACAAAGGACGGTAATCCCGTTACATGTGAAGTCAAAAAGAAATCTACGAATTTACTCGCGTTTTCAGTCACAGAACCAATTCCAGATATAATTGGCCTTCCCGGTGGTCTAGTGGCATTTTTATGTATCTTAGGGAGGGCGTAGAAGGTGGCTTCTCTTGGATGTTGAATATTCAAGAATTCATACGTACTCTGATCGATGAGGCCTTGGTGATAGGCCCCATACATGATTGCTAAACCTATCTGCATCCCATCTGCTACTATCTTACTTTCAAGAACATTTCCTTTCAAGTGTCTGTCATCTACCATCTCTACCCAACCTGTCTCTTCAGCCTATCATCCCTGTGTTACTATATACATAAGTCACTCTAGGAAACATCTTATTGAGTGTGTGTATTTACTTGCTGAATTGAGATCATCCACACATGATGAGTCAATGAGAGTTGGGATTGGTGTCTCAGCGTTTCTCTACATGACTACTGAAGTGGAATATTTCTGCAGCTGAAAATCCACATCATACATAAAACGCAGGAGCGTTACAGATTGAACGAACCACAAATGGATTCAGCAGAAATAACCATTAAGATGACACAATTAAAACAGCAGGTGACTGCGTTAGTACACGCACTTGCTGAATTAAAAGAAGACAATCAGGCTCTGTCGCAAGCAGGTAATTAGACTGACACAACTTACCACTGCTCAGTCCCCTGAACCCAAGATAAATCCTCCTTTGGTATTTACAGGCGATCGCAAAAAATTTCGCGAGTTTAAAAACGCATGTGAGTTACTTTTCTTGCTAAAACCCCGTACCTACCTTACTGATCACATTAAGGTTTGTACTATTATTTCTTACCTAACAGGCGATCCTCGTGCCTGGGCAGACTCTCTTTTTGAGAAAAGCGACCAGCTTCTCAACTCCTATGCCTTGTTCCTAGCAGAACTCACTAGCCTATATGATGATCCCAATAGGCAGAGTACTGCCGATCTTCAATTAAGATCCTTGAAACAAGGTGGGAGACCTGTAGAAGACTTTGTCGCAGAATTCAAGAGATGGACCCTTGATTCAGAATGGAATGATGCATCTCTGAAATCCCAATTTAGGCTTGGCCTATCAGAGGCCGTTAAAGACGAGCTCGCCCGAGCGGATCTGCCAAAAACCCTGGATGCATTGATACAACTCAGTATCACCATAGATAGAAGACTACTTGAAAGAAAGGCTGAGAAAATGGGAATGCCATTATCCAGTTCTTCTCGGATTTCGGCCGTTGACCCCGTTCCTATGAAGGTAGGAAACATACGTCCACCTCTATCAACTATGGAAAGAGCCAGAAGACGATCTGGTAATCTCTGCTTGTACTGTGCATCCCCGGATCACAAGATAAACGTCTGTCCCCTAGTCTACAAAAAGAAGGGCGAGTGTTCACATGTCCTCCTTGGGGGATTGACAACTTCAATCACTAATCCTTACCTTTCTGTTTGCTTAACATTACAGTGGGACCAGAACAGGATTACTACTAAGGCCATGATTGACACAGGATCTTGTGGAAATTATATAGACATACGTTTTGCTGCTTTAAATAAAGTTCAGATTATTTCTAAACTTAAACCGGTCTCAGTGAGTCTTATTAACGGTGTTCCTTTATCCTCTGGTCCGATCACTGATCAGACACAGGCACTCCTAGTCACTACTAACGGGTCTCATATGGAGACCACTACCTTCGATCTAATACCTTCACCCCACTTTCCCATTGTTTTGGGACTTCCCTGGTTGCACACACATCAACCAACCATAGATTGGAAGGAACGGACCCTGACCTTCCTCTCTTGCTATTGCGAGGGTACGTGTAACCTCCCGTCTTTCGGGAAGATCCTGTCTGTGGTGACAGATGAGATTGCACCACTATGTTATCAGGATCTCTCTGAGGTTTTTCTTGAGAAAAATGCTCAAGCACTACCTCCCCATAGAGACTATGATTGTAGCATTGATCTACTCCCAAATAGCAAATTGCCGTTCGGTCATGTTTATCCTCTTTCACAGGATGAACTTTCCCATCTCAAAGACTATTTGGATGAGAATTTGGAAAAAGGTTTTATTAGACCTTCCACTTCTTCCACAGCAGCAGGACTCTTTTTTGTCCGCAATAAGGACTCAAGTCTCAGGCCTATCATCGACTATAGGCAATTGAATGCTATTACAATAAAAGATCGCTATCCTCTACTGCTTATCCCGGAGCTCATTGAGCAGGTGCGTGGAGCTACCTATTTTTCAAAATTGGACCTGAAAGGAGCATACAATCTCATTCGAATCCGTGATGGACACGAGTGGAAGACTGCATTCAGAACCAGATACGGATTGTTCGAATATCTTGTAATGCCATTCGGGCTATGCAACGCCCCTGCAGTTTTTCAACGATTTATAAACAATATTTTCAGAGACTTACTAGATGTCTGTGTTGTGGTATATCTGGACGATATACTTATATATTCACGATCCCTGTCTGAACACATAAGACATGTAAGACTAGTATTATCGAGATTGCTTGCACACAACCTTTATGTGAAACTGAAAAAATGCTTGTTTCATAAAGAAGAGGTACTGTTTCTAGGCTACATCATATCCAAAACAGGAATTGAGATAGACATGAGTATGAGTAAGATATCCTGCATTCAGGATTGGCCTACACCAACCACACGCAAGGCGCTACAGCGATTCCTTGGATTTTCAAATTTCTACAGGAAGTTCATTAGAAACTTTTCTGCCATTGTGAGACCCCTCACACAGCTCATTAGCATTAAAAAAACATTCAAATGGTCAGATGAAGCAAATAAAGCTTTTCACCTGTTAAAGACAAGGTTTACTTCTGCTCCCATACTACGCCATCCAGACCCATCCCTCCAATACATTCTGGAAGTAGATGCGTCAAACATGGCAGTAGGAGCAATACTCTCCCAACGACCAACTCACACTTCACCACTTCATCCAGTCGCCTTTTTTTCTAAATCCCTAAGCAGTCCAGAGATAAATTACCCCGTGGGTGAAAAGGAACTGCTTGCTATAAAATTGGCTCTGGAGAATTGGCGACATCTACTCGAAGGCATCCAATTACCAATACTTATATACACGGACCATAAAAATCTCCAATATCTTCAGACTAACAAAACTCTCTCGCCCTGACAGGTACGATGGTCACTATTCTTTCTAAGGTTTAACTTCCTAGTGACCTACACACCTGCAGATAAGAACAAAAAGGCGGATGCACTATCACGACTAACTGAAGAAAACTACTTCGAAATCCCTTCCGTTCCTATAATACCTCACAAATGCATTATTGGAGTTGTCCGTTCCTTGAAGGAAGAGGTTTTGCATGGTATAAGTTTGGATTCACCCCCACCACAACTAAATACTGATGCAGAAGGCTTCCTCTACTACAACGACAAACTTTACATACCACCTACCATACGCACCAAGATCTTGGAATTATCGCATGATGTGCCTATGGCAGGACATATGGGTATGACAAAGACTCTTAATCTGATTACCAGGCAATTCTGGTGGCCTGACATGAAAACATCTATACAAAAATTTGTCTCTTCATGCAATGTCTGTGCCAGGTCCAAAATTGACACTACGAGACCATCCGGTCTACTATGCAGTCTACCAATACCACAAACTCCATGGGAAGTTGTGTCCTTGGACTTTATAGTGGAATTGCCTCCTTCCAAAGGATTTAATACCATCTTAGTGTCAGTGGACCATCTGACAAAAATGGCACATTTCATTGCTATTCGCAGACTACCTTCGTCCAAACAAACGGCAGAACTCCTGATGAAACATGTCTTTAAGTTACATGGTATCCCAAAAACTCTTCTGTCTGACCGTGGATCACAATTTATTTCCAAGTTCTGGCAAGAACTATGTCACATACTACGGATCGAGCGGAAGCTCACTTCTCCTTACCATCCGCAGACCAACGGACAGACTGAAAGAGTTAACCAATGCATCGAGCAATATTTACGTTGTTACACTTCTTACCAACAGGATGATTGGGTGGATCTTCTCCCTCTGGCAGAATTTGCCTACAAAAACGCAACCCACAGTATGACCAAGCAGACTCCGTTCTACTTGAACTATGGGTTTCATCCCTCTATTCTTCCACCACGCATCCTTCCTTCAAATAACCCAGTAGCTTCAGACTATCTTACCCAAATAAAGGATTCTCTGGGTTTGCTTAATACTACCATTGCACACGCTCATAGTCAACAAAAGAAGTACTATGATCTTCGCAGAAGACCTTCTCCTCAGTACGCTATCGGGGACCTCATTTGGCTCTCAACAAAAAATTTAAGACTGAAAATCCCTAGCAAAAAGCTTGGACCTCTGTTCTTGGGACCTTTCCCAATCAAGAAACTTATTGGAAAAGCTGCAGTACAGCTTACATTGCCAATAGACCTCAAAATACATCCCATTTTCCATGTGTCGCTACTGAAGCCCCATGTTCCTGACCAAGGAATAAGGCCTACTATCCCACCTCCTCCTCCTGTACAAGTTGAAGGTGGAGAAGAATATGAGATAAAAGAGATTCTGGATTCTCGTATCCACAGAGGCAGACTTCAGTACTTGGTTCGATGGAAGAACTATGGGCCCCAAGACGACACCTGGCTAAACACCTCTGACATACATGCCTCTAGATTAATCTGCAATTTTCATGCGAAGTACCCAGACAAACCAGCTCCAGAGGCCTTCAGGAGCCGGCCTTAAGGGGGGGGTACTGTAATGTTCTGGTACCTTTGGGTACCCTAATTACTCTTTCATAAGTGATGCTGTCATCACTGAGCGCCGGACTGGATGGCTATTTAGATCGCCGGCTCTCACTCACATGTGTTCGTTCAAACTGCTTTGTGCCTTGATGCTAACCTGTCTTGAAGCTCTCATGCTTGCAAGCATACCTCGCTGTCGGAACCACGCTGCGCTGATCCCTGTATCCCGCTACCGGATCATCCGCTCTTGCCGAACCTCTCCTCTACTACATTGCTATTAGTGATAAGTACCCCACAGGGGAAACCTCTATAACTTTCATACTAAAGCTTACACTATCTAGCTCTGCATACTAAGGACTATTACTACATCTGCATTATCTAAGATTGCTAGCTCTTGAGCCTACTACCACCTGTTCTTGCACTGGGTTGATCTCTCTTGTATGTCCACCTGCTACTCTGTCATCTGCTACCATACATGATTGCTAAACCTATCTGCATCCCATCTGCTACTATCTTACTTTCAAGAACATTTCCTTTCAAGTGTCTGTCATCTACCATCTCTACCCAACCTGTCTCTTCAGCCTATCATCACTGTGTTACTATATACATAAGTCACTCTAGGAAACATCTTATTGAGTGTGTGTATTTACTTGCTGAATTGAGATCATCCACACATGATGAGTCAATGAGAGTTGGGATTGGTGGCTCAGCATTTCTCTACATGACTACTGAAGTGGAATATTTCTGCAGCTGAAAATCCACATCATACATAAAACGCAGGAGCGTTACACAGTGGTGATGATTTTTCAGGCCTTTGATAGCTCCTGTTGCAGTAAGTTAGAGAAGCGGGCAATTAGCACTGCATCTCCCGCATACGCCGGCTGAAGGTCTGCCGGGATGGAGTCCGAAAAGGACCCGGTGGGGCTCTGCTAGCTATGCTGGCTGAAGGCCATGTCTGCCATATTGGCCAGCTGCTTATCCAGGGAGGAGGCCGGGGAACCCTCACTAGGCCGCAGGCCTGAAAATAACGCTGGTGACAATGGGCACGGGGAGCTCTGTCCCTGCACCGTGGCCGGAACATCCCCCCCCTGCTGGGCATAGTGTACCTCCATTGACGCCACCGAGGTAGCGACCAGTGTCCGTTCCGCTGGAGGGGGCTGCCCGGAGCCAGGTGTCCCGCCCACGTCTCTTGGAAGTGGAGGGCTGCGGGGATGTAGTAGGCCGCGACGAGTGGAGGTGGTAGGACTGCTTGTACCCGGATTTTTTAGGCTGACCGGGTCCTCCTCGCCGCATTCTGTTGTCCGGGGTGTCTTGGGGGGCTGTACGGTCCATCCTGATGCCGATGTTCGCTGCTGCTAGGAGTTGGTGTGCGGAGCCCGGTCAGATCACATCCGTCCCCGAGGCCGCGCGCATGCGCACCAAAGTGTCCGATTTTAAATCCCAAAGCAAACCAAGGCTGCGTTGCATGGGAAGTGAGTCTGTGCCTAAATCTAAGTTTAACTCGCTAGAATGATCTTGGGCAGGAAAGGCTTCTGTAACTTCCCTACTTTTGGAAGCAATTTTATGGAGTCTTAAATTGGAACAAGCAATTTTATGGAGTCTTAAATTGGAACAAGCAAGCATTGCCTGAGCTATTTTGAGGAGACTGGTTGCGGCTTCATTTGTGGGTAGTGATTTCAAGCAGTCATCTACAAAAAAAATCCTTGTTCACATATTGTCTGACATCTGACCCATACTCAAACTCTCCAGCTCTAGCAGTGTCTGGGGCCATAGATAGCAACTGCAGGGGAAGGACTGTTGCCAAAAATGTGCTCCCTCATGCAGTATTCTGTGATGTCTTCAGAGTGGTTGTTGTCCCTTAACCAAAGGAACCTCAGAAAGTTTTGGTGTTCTTCTTTAACAAAAAAACCAATGGAACATTTTTTGTATGTCTGCCATAAATGCAACTAAATCTTTGTGGAAGCGGAGGAGTACTCCTAACAGTCTATTGTTAAGGTCAGGGCCAGAGAGAAGGACATCATTTAGGGAGACACCCTCATGCTTGGCGCTGGAGTCAAATACTACTCTGATCTTCCCTGGCTTCTTAGGGTGATAGACTCCAGATATAGGTAAGTACCAGCATTCCTCTGAGTCTTTGAGGTTTGGGGCTATCTCAGCATGACCATTCTGGAATATTTTCTCCATGAAGGAAAAGAAGTGTTCTCTCATCTCTGGTTTTCTTTGAAGATTGTGCCTTAGGGAAGTGAAGCGTTTATATACTTGCTCCCTGTTAGGCAAACGTCATCTTTGTGGCCTAAAGGGAAGAGGTGCAACCCAGCTATTCGAATCGTCTTTCGCCATACTCTTTTCCATAACTTCCAGGAAGATCCTATCCTAAATGGACATTGCTACCTGATTGTCCTCCTTTGCTCTCCCGTGAACACTGTGCATCCTAAGTCATCTTGGTCACCATCATAGGTATTGCTGTCACAGAGGGAACTTAGTGTAGCAGGTTTTCCAGGCATTGGGCCTGATGTGGGTCTGCCATTGTTACCGGTAACACCTTCAGCCCATTTAAGCTGAACACCCAAGTGTGAGATTTGAGTCAAAGACCAGTCTGGCATCTTTGGTTTGTTTTGTTTATTTTATATTGGGGATGGGAGAAGGGAATGAGTGACTTCTGACGCTCTGGTTATCTCAAAAGTCCTGAACACTGCTCCCTCCAGTCCTTCCTGACTGAGGTAGCTTCTGTAACTGCTTCTGAAACTCTCAACGCTGTGCACTGCACACTGTACACTTGAACACTTAAGGGCAAACACACTGGCACCCCCTCTATACTTGAGGGTCCTCTCACTAGGCACCCCCTTTGCTCTTCAGGGTCAACACTGGCACCCCCTTTACTTTGCTCCTGCACCGGCTAGCTAGCTCCCAGATCCCTCTGGGGCAGTTTGCAGTACACACAAACTGGGAATGCTTTCCTGAAACTCAACCCCTCTCAGCTACACTGGTCTTCGGCACACTGGATCCTCTCTGCAGCTCAGCTCAGCCCTCTGTCCCCTCGGGCAAGCCGCCTGGGACACCCGATTCCTCTGACAGGAGGAGAGACAGCCGTACTCTCCCTCCTGGGACTCTGCTTCCCGCCAAAGACGCTCATGTGCTCCCCTCAAACTTATACCAACTCCCAGAATGCTGTGCGGCAGAATCTGCCTTTCTGAGGTAGATACAGGCCTGGGTGAGCCATTGGCAGGGTTTCCTCCATGGCCCAATGAGAACCCTCTCATTGAGTACAGTGGGGAGACTCCTCAGTCTCAACAGCCATACCTGGGAGACATGACAGCCCAGCTGAAAATCATGGCCCTGTTAAGAAGACTAGGTCCACTATACTTTACCTAGCACTTACCTTGTAGTGTGCTACATCCACCCCACACCAAACTGAGTCATGTCCCCATTGACTCTGAGGCAGCCACCTCCTATCAAAAACTTCAGCCAAAAATTCAGGAGTATCCCACAAACCTGGAAAGGGGGAAAAGGGAAAGAACGAATGTACAAATAAGTTATGGTGGAAAAATATAGCTATACATCACTCTGCTGTACAAATATACAAACATTTTTATGTGCATGAAGATGATGCAGCCCCCACCAAACGAACTCGCTTGGTGGGGATTTCCAAGCAAACACGTTTCACATTCCCTTACTGAAAGACTACAAGCACTGAACCTATTCTCTCTGGAGAAGAGACGCTTGAGGGGGGTATGATATCAATGTAGAAATACTGTACTGGCGAGTGGCGACCCTAGCATAAGGAACAAACTTTTCAGAGAAAGGGAATACAATAAGACACGTGGCGACTCACTAAAACTAGAGGAAAAATGGTTTAATCTTAAAATACATAAGGGGTTCTTCACTGTCAGTAAGGATGTGGAATTTGCTTCCACAAGCAGTCGTATCAGCAGGGAGCATCGATAGTTTCAAAAAACTATAAGATGGGCACCTTAAAGACCACAACATACAGGGGTATACAATGTATGGTTGACAGAAAACACACACACACACATCATAGGTTGAACTGGTTGGACTGATGTCTTTTTTCAACCTCACAAACTATGTAACTATGTTACTGACTATCTCTAAGATGAGCCTACCTGTAGAGAAATGGAAGAAAAGTTAGTCAACTGCATACATTTGAGAAAATACAAGACAAACTGACTGTACAGTTGAGTGAGAAGACCCTCCTACTCAGGGCGACCTTATCACTCCCTTCCCTGACTACCTCTGTTTGCCAGTGTCTTGACTCGCCGGGTCCACTCCTTGTGGGTAAGAAGTCTGTGCCCTAACACTGGCTAACTATGCAGAGTCCTTTCTTTGAAGTAAGACACAGCGCCTCCTGGCTGTTTCTCAGAGTACTTCTTGTCAGGAAACAGGACAAGCCACTGGAGCCTGGGTGGCCTGCAATCCTGCTGAATCAGGGAAGTAACAACAGGGGTCTCTCAGGGCACCCCTCACCAAAATTTCTGGATACACATTTGAACTTGTATTAATCATCTTGTTTCTTCTCCTTGCTTGAACTGTGGAAGGTCTCTCCACACAGTATTTGTAATCCACAAATAAATCCTGGCCCGATGGCCCAAGGGATCTGGTATAGCAAACATTCTCCTTAAGACCCTGGCCCAAGGGGTCTGCAATTGAACTTGAAAATTTTCAACAGGAACTTGTAAACTTCAGCATTACATTTTTTCTCTTACACAGTTCTTTAGTCAGTTGTGATGGCCAGCCAGCCATGAATGCACAGTATGAAATTTTGAAAAGAGCAATTTTCCTTTAAATGTAGTAGTCAAGATGGGGAACCCGGACATAAGCTCCTTGTTCATCCTTTACTCTGATGGACCAGGCCTGACCTGATCCATCTGGGCGGCGGACTTCCACCCTGTCAATGTGAATAGAACGCCCAAAGTTCCATTAAGCCTTTACAGCAGTAAATCTTTCCTTTAATTGTGCTTCTGGTGAGTCTCTTTATGGCTTAGGAATGAACAAGAAGTCTCATATGACCTCATCGCACCAGAAATCTCTATATTTTTCAATGAGTAGCATTAGTTCTATAGGAGCATAGGGGTAATCGTACCCATATTCTAGTGCCACCTTTCGCTGTATTCACCTTTGCATACGGGATAGCCGGGGAAGAGTCTTCCTGTTGCCTCTCCCAGGTGGAGAAAATGAAATGATCACTCGCTGAATCCTATTCTTATATGTGGCATTTTGGTCTCAAGCTCTAGCAATATTTCCAGGAAGGGTTAGATCTGGAATCCTTTCAACATAGGTTTCACAGAATTCCAACTTTTGAGCTAAATCCCCTCTCTCCATAGCTTCCTTGGCCTCCTTATCAACTGTCACTGCAACTTCAGGACCTGGGGAGCTTCTCCCAGCTTCTGACCCCCAGTCCCACTCTGTCTCATCAGCCGATCCCCAATCATCAATCCCCTCTTCTATGAAACCGTATCTATACTGGAAGGATGGGGATCCTATGGGTACAAGTTCTGCTTCCTTCTCACCACTAGTACTGGTGGGTGAGACTTGAACAGCTGCAGGCTTTGTAGGCTGCTGAATAGCAATGGGAGTAGATGCATCTTCCGGCCACCCTCCGGCCGCTTGTACTGGCATGCATCCCCTCCCTAGGGGGCTCTGCGACCGAGTCCCCCTCACAAACACTGAAGGCCCACTGGCTGCTGGCATGGCCTCCAGCTTCACCATTAAGCACAACATGCCCCTTCCGCCTGTCGTGTGCATTACACGTTCAAGAATATTATTCTGAATGAATATAACAAGTTAGTTTTAATCAATTAATTTCTTTTTATAGGCATATACCTATCCTCGTGAATACAGACTACAGTAGGGAATATATAACTATATTTAAAAAGAAAATGGGGGGTGACCAGCTCTATGGAGTAGTAAAATATTTTTGCAGGTATAGAAGCTGCCACCAACCAACCCCTAAAGATTAGGAGCCAGAGATGTGTAGGAAAAAATAAAATGGTTGGAATCGGCGCTACCTGGTATATATAATGTTCCAAGGTACTATAGAGTGATTGTATTCCCAAATCGCAAATCAATATATAAATATATAGAATAAGTGCAGGCTAAGGTGAAAGTGCAAAAGTGCAAAATGGCAGAGACAGTGTCTGGGCTAAATCTATAAGCCCTGTGAAGGGCTTAAAGTGCTATAAAAGATATACAAACTGATAACACAAAGTGCGGATAAATAATTTATTGTGAAGTGCAAGAGATATATACCTTTAAAAATGTGCACCAGGATCTTAAAAATCTGAGTGGTAAAAAATAAGAAACCAGTGACAGAGAAATATATGGTGATGTAAAAAAAGGGGGGAGATCCCCTGTACAAACACCTGTGCTTGAATAAATGTCAGTAATGGATGAGATAAAATAAAGGTGAGTAAGGTGGAACACAGGTGCCTGTACCTATAGTGTCCACTAGATGTCAGACTCACCCTTTTTCTCCACTTTAGAATCACAATGCAATATAATCAAAGTGGATGGAATTCCAAATGGGTAAATGGGGTCCGATCTATGACTGTTAAACCAGGTTCCAGATAATCCTCACAGATAAGCGGGTCCCATCTAGGTGCTCAAACACAGAGACATCCCCATGGTGTAGTATATACTGTGAACATTTTATAACAGATAGTAGTGACTCACGGTTCAGGCTGATCAATTCAGTGTGTAAGCTGCAGCGCCGGGATGTTTCCACTGCAGTTGGAGTGAGAATAGGCTATGCAAAACGGGAGACTACATTGCTAATATTGTGCTAAATTGGTACTAATAAAAAACGTAGAAAAACAAAAATCAGTTTTTAGAGTAAAATCTAATATGGTTAATACAACTGGGACTGTAAAACCCTTTAGCATGAAATTCAAAACGTATAAGGAAGGAAACAAACAATAGTAAGTAATAATCAGATTATCAGCAATGGATATTTACATCCTAAAATGGCTGCTAGCTTAAAATGGTCATTACCAGAGTCCTTAAGATGGCTGCCTTTCCCAAAATGGTGGCCGGTTAGGGAGGAGTTTCGTCTGTCGTCCTTCAGCGTTTCAGGTAAGGGATGGAGCAAGATGGAGTATGTATAGGTGAGTATGAGTATGGATGTACAGCAGAAAAATTCCCCTAGGGGGTGGGACTTTGTAGGCACAAATTTAGAAGTTTTGAAAAAACAGATCATAAATATACAAAATAATTTTTATTAAATACAAAAAGTAGAATGAATTTCAACAATAGTTGTTCATGCGTTAAAAACAAACAAACAATGCAAGCAATAATGTGTGTGTGATGGAAAAACCTCATCCAACAGGACCAGGCTATCCGACGCGTTTCAAGGTTTTTATGACCTCTTCGTCAGGGATGATACCGGCATCCTATCGGTAAGTGTTGAAAAGAGCATGAATAATATATACCATTTTCAAAAAAGTAGCATTTACATGAAAAATGACATTATGAGGGATACAAAGATGGTTTTAACTTACATGGTTGGTTTCCAAAAATACAAACATAAAGCTTGCTGGTTTTTATTAAAAATAGGAAAAGGACTACGACCCAGACACTGCCGTGTGTTCACAAGATAAGGTTTTTTTCATTGCGCATATCATGAGCAAGATGTGGATAGGACTGATGGCAAAAATGCCTCTTGGTTCAGAGCAGCTGGAGTCCAATTAATTGCTTAGCGGGATGGACCGAGCAGTAATATGCCCAAGCTGCAAAAAGCAAAAAAAAAAAAAAAAAATCGATGGAATGTATAGGGGGAGTATTGTAAGCATGTGCTAAATGGCAAAAAATGGAAATAAATTGCCAAAAAGAAAACACATTTGCATCCAGTTTCCTGTGGGATTGAGGCCAAAAAGTTTGTATCATATTATTTTAAATATCCAGAAACATTGTGTTTAAAAGATAAACTGCAAAAGTCAATGTACAGTAGTTAAAGATAAGTGCATGCAGGTACGCTGGAAACCCAAGCAAAATAGATAGCAATGGCTGCAGCATAGCTAGCTGCATATCTATAGATCAAAAATAAGTTGAAAAATTGGATTTAATATCCCACAGGAGCTTGGAAGGATTATGTGATAAAGAAAGGAAAAAAGATCCAAAAACAGAGCGCCCCATATATAAGAAAAACTTTCTTTGTTACCTTCAGGTGTTATGGGGATCAGATGCTGCATGGACTCCTTTTCCCAGCGGTGGATCGCACAAATGACCACCGCTAGGAGCCGGTTATATAAAGCGTCCATGCAGCTGATCCCAATATGATAATAAGCAGTGAGCCCTGCCGCCAGCTGAGGGCCCCCTGGGCGGTGCCTGCCTGAACATGTCCACAGGCGTCAGACGCATGCGGGTATGCGTCATGGCGCCGGAAGTAGGCGTGGTCGGCAGAGCGCTTCCCACCGGCACGGAGATGATGTCAGCACGTCGCACGCGTGCGCGGCCACTGACATGCCGGAAGTGCGGCTGATACTGGAAGGTGTCAGCAGTCTATACTCACGTACTCCCGGATAGGGGGCATATCCAGAGACAGCCCCTCTCACCGTTCCGGGTTGCTCCGATCCAGAGGGGGCAAAGCCAGCAGTCCAGTCTGAGTACAAGAAATGTACTTATTATAGTTGAACTCCACAATGTATCACAGAGACTCGAACGGAAAATAAAGCCATTGAGAACAATGTGTGCATTATATTAGATGGAACATAAAGCATATAATGTGATGATAATGAACAAAAGTTTTAAATACGGCTGTAATGGGCTGGAGTATTTCCTTTTTTTTACATGGACAAAAATGGGCATATATTACTGTATAAAGGAGAAAAAATATGGCATATCAAACAATATTATAAACAAGCTTTAAAAACAAAATCACACAAGGAGAAATTACATACCAGACATAGGATTATTGGGTTCCATGTACAGTGATTGTACATAAAAACCCAATGTAGATACATGGAAAAAAAAGGGAAAATATCTCATTTCTCCATACCACCTGAACTGAACCCTTCCAAAAAGGGATTGAACGAGATTGCCACGTTCAAACCTGGAGGTTCAGTCGCTTTAAGAAAGTAGATCCATCTGAGCTCCAGCTGCAGGAGATGTTTGTTCCAGTCTCCGCCTCTGGAGCCAGGATGGATGCGATCCAAAGCAAGAAACGTAACTTTCGGAAACCTGCCAGAATGTACAAGGGCAACGTGATGCCCCAGCGGTAACGCAAGGTTACACATTTGCATACTCCTGACATGCTGGTATATACGTCTCCAAAATTCCAATTTGGTCTTACCAACATAAAAGCAATTGCAATCGCAAAACAGGAGGTAGACCACTCCATTAGTGCGGCAATTTGCAAAGTGTTTTGCTTGGAATTTGGTACCATTAGGTAAAATGATGTTACGCTGTACATGCATGTATTTTCAATAATTGCAAGACCCACACATGTACGTTCCCTTGTATTTGCAGGGATTGAAGCTAGATTGTTTAAACTCGCTGGTGACCAATTTGTCCCTGAGCGCGGGGGCCCGTCTATAGGTGAACTGTGGCACCTGTGGCACATGAGGGCCTAACAGGGGGTCTAGGGCCAAAAGGTGCCAGTATTTCATCACTATTTTTCGCAAGTCCTGATGCTGCTGGGAATACCCGGTGATTATTCTAAGGTTGTCGTTAGTTTTGCGTTTTTTGGGTATTAGAAGTGTATTTCTATCACTAATGAGAGCTTTTTTGTATGCTCTTTTTAAGAGTTTATTAGAATAACCCCTAAGCAGCAATCTATTACGCAAGCCATCTGCTGCTATCTTAAAGGAATTGAGGACAGTACAATTACGTCGAAGACGCAGGTACTGGCTGGTAGGGATGGATCGTATCAGGGGTTGAGGATGGAAACTGGTGGCATGGAGGATGGTGTTCCCCGCAGTGGGCTTACGATAAAGACCACTGCGGAGGACACCATCCTCGCATTTGAGAACCTCCACGTCGAGAAATGTGATCCTAGATAGATCTGTATGTGAAGTAAAGGAAAGGTTGAAATTATTTTTGTTGAGTCTCTCTATACACCTATCTAGGAGGTCACGGGGGCCATCCCAGATTAGAAAGATGTCATCTATATACCGGATCCAAGTCCGGATACAGTCAGTATATATGGAGAGAGACTCATCAGAAAGAAAGGCTTTTTCCCACTCCCCCAGGTACAGATTGGCGTAGGATGGGGCACAGCATGTCCCCATCGCTACGCCTTGCACCTGGAGGTAATGGGAATTTTGAAATGTAAAGACATTATGGGTAAGAATATGCTCAAGGAGGGACAAGATGAACTCACCATATGAGTCAAGACCCTCCTGGCCTACGATGGTATGGCGTACAGCTGCAATTCCCTTGTAGTGGGGAATTGAGCTGTATAATGCCTCCACATCAATAGCCACTAGCAGATAATCTTGAGGAATTCTGAGATCACTGATTCTTTCTAGGAAATGAATCATGTCTCGAGTATAAGATTTGTAGAACAAAGGGTTTAAGGAAGGTGTCAATAACTTTGCTGGCGTTGTCTGTGATGGAACCACATCCAGATATAATAGGTCTGCCAGGTGGATGGATTGGATCCTTATGGACTTTGGGGAGAGCATAAAAGGTAGGTGTTATGGGGAAGGTCGTGCGTATGAACTCCCAAGTGTCCTTTGTTATGACATTGTTTAAGTATGACGTGTCTACTAATTCATAGAATTTCAAATTATACTTTTGAACATGTCTTGGGTAGAGTTGAGCGGACACCTGGATGTCTGTGTTTGGCGGGTTTAGACGAACTTGAAAAAAAAAGTCCGGGTCCGTGTCCCGGACTTTTTCCGAACTTTACCCGGACACCGAACCCCATTGAAGTCAATGGGGATCCGAACTTTCAGGCACTAAAATGGCTCTAAAACACCAATGGAAAGGGCTAGAGTGCTGCAAATGGCAGCAAAACGTAGTTAAGAGCATGGCAAGTGCTCTGCAAACAAATGTGGATAGGGAAATAACTTAAAAAACAACAAAAAAAAAACAGAAAAATAAAACAATGTTCTTCATCTGTGAAGGACGAGGCCCATATGGAGTAGGAGGGAGGTTGAGGTGGTGGTGGATGTGGTGGTGTCATAGGCGTGCGCACAGGGTGTGCCGGGTGTGCCTGGGCACACCCTAATCACCTAGGGCACATTAGCATTATCGCTCTGTTTGCCAGTGAGGAGATGGGAAAGATCTCCCTCGGACCTGCTCTGCCATAAGTGCCACACACTTCTATTTCACTTTTCCAGCAGGGAGAGTAATGTACCGGGGCCATATACATGTAGGCAAACACATGCATGTGTATTTAAACTTTGGGGTGCACACCCTAATGCAATAGGCTGCGCACACCTATGGGCAGTGTAGGTGGAAGCGGCGGTGGAGGAGGACGAGGTAGCCAACACTGCTTTTTTTCAGTCATTTTAAATGAGGGTACACTCCAAAAGAGTGAGAAAGAGCAAAAATAGAACAATGGCTGGGTAAGGTCGGTATCCATCTCTATTCTGCACAAGGTACGGAAAAGTCCTGTGGGATCCATGCCTGGTTCATTTTAATGAACGTGAGCTTGTCCACATAGTCTCCGGACAGGCGGCTGCGCTTGTCTGTGATAACGCCCCCAGCCGTGCTAAATACACGTTCAGATAATACACTGACTGCAGGGCATGCCAGCACCTCCAAGGCATAAAGGGCAAGCTCAGGCCATGTGCCCAATTTGGAGACCCAGAAGTTGAAGGGGGCAGACCCGTCATTCATTACATGTAGGCGTGTGCACACATACTGCTCCACCATGTTGGTGAAATTCTTCCTCCTGCTAAGACGTTCCATATGAGCTGCTGGTGCTGCTGTTTATTGTGGCGTGCTGACAAAGCTTTTCCACAGTTCGGCCATGCTAACCCTGCCTTCTGAGGTGCTGGCGGTGCCCTGGTTGCGTTGGCAACCTCTTCCTCCTCCTCCTCTGCCTTGGCCTTGTGCTTCCACTGTGGCCCCACTGTCAGGTGGGAATGCCAGCAGCATCGCGACTACAAGCGTGCGCTTGTACTTGCGCATCTTGCGATCGCCCTCCAGGGAGTGAATTAAGGACGGTACGTTGTCCTTGTAACGGGGATCCAGCAGCGTGGCCACCCAGTAATCAGCACAAGTTAGAATGTGGGCAACTCATCGGTCGTTGTGGAGACACTGCAGCATGTAATCGCTCATGTGTGCCAGGCTGCCCAGAGGCAACGAAAGGCTGTCCTCTGTGGGAGGTGTATCGTCTGTGTCCTCTGTATCCCCCCAGCCACGCACCAGTGATGGCCATGAGCTGGCCTGGGTGCCACCCTGCTGTGAACATGGTTCCATCTCCTCCTCCATCTCCTCCTCCTCATCCTCCTCATCCTCCAGAACTGTGCCCCTGCTGGACAATTGTGTCCCTGGTGTTTGTGGGTGCAGGAACCCACCCTCGGAGCCACTTGCAAATAACTGCCCTAAAAGCCTTGGAAATGTTACCTCTTCATCCTCATCCTCCTCATCCTGTGCCACATCCTCTTCCATCATCACCAGAATCGTTTTTTGAAGGAGGCATAGAAGTGGGATAGTTAAGCTGACAACGGCGTCATCGGCACTGGCCATGTTGGTGGAGTACTCAAAACAGCGCCACAAGGCACACAGGTCTCGCATGGAGGCCCAGTTATTGGTGGTGAAGTGGTGCTGTTCCGCAGAGCGACTCACGCATGCGTGCTGCAGCTGAAACTCCACTATGGCCTGCTGCTGCCCGCACAGTCTTTCCAGCATGTGCAAGGTGGAGTTCCACCTTGTGGGCACGTCACATATGAGACGGTGAGCGGGAAGGCCGAAGTTACGCTGCAGTGCTGATAGGCGAGCAGCAGCAGGGTGAGAACGCCGAAAGTGCGCACAGATGGCCCGCACTTTCTGCAGCAGCTCTGACATATCGGGATAATTTTTAAGGAGACTCTGCACCACCAAATTCAGCACATGCGCCAGGCAAGGATGTGCGTCAAACCGGCTAGGCCCAGAGCTGCTATGAGATTTCGCCCGTTATCGCACACCACCAGGCCGGGCTTGAGGCTCGCTGGCAGCAACCACTCATTTGTCTGCTGTTCCATGCTCCTCCACAACTCCTGTGGTTTTTCCCCAAACAGGCAAGTTTTAAAACTGCCTGCTGTCATTTACCCCTGGCTGTGCTGAAGTTGGTGGTGAAGGTGTTACGCTGAACGGATGAGGAGGCGGTAGAGGATGAGGAAGCGGAGTAGGAGGAGTTAGGAACAGGAGGCAAACTGAAGCGCCCTGCAATCCTCGGTGGTGGAAGGACATGCGCCAAATTGCTATCTGCCTTAGGCCCATCCGCCACTGCATTTACCCAGTGTGCCGTTAGGGAGATATAACGCCCCTGACCGTGCTTACTGGTCCACGTATCAATAGTTAGGTGGACCTTGGTACAGATGGCGTGGCACAGTGCACACCTAATTTTTTCCCCCACTTGGTTGTGCAGGGAAGGGATGGCTTGCCTGGAAAAGTAGTGGCGGCTGGGCACGACGTACTGTGGGACAGCCACCGACATAAGGCTTTTAAAACTGTGCGTCTCCACCAGACGGAATGACAGCATTTCAAAGGCCAAGAATTTTCAAATGCTGGCATTCAGGGCCAGGGATCGCGGGTGGGTAGGGGGGTACTTCCTCTTCCTCTGAAGTGTTTGGGAGATGGAAAGCTGAACGCTTCCACGGGACATTGTGGAGATGGTTGGTGACTCAGGTGGTGTTGCTGACAGATCGTCTTCGGGGTGGCAGGTGCCGGTATCACTACAGAGGTGGATGAAGAGGCAGAGACTGCAGCAGAAGAGGAAGCAGGAGGAGCAAGAGACCTTTCTTGGTTTTGAAGGTGTCTACTCCACTGCAGCTCGTGCTTTGCACTTAGATGCCTGATCATGCAGGTTGTGCTCAGGTTGAGAAGGTTTATGCCTCGCTTCAGGCTCTGATTGCACAGGGTGCAAACCACTCGTGTCCTGTCATCAGCACATTTTCTGAAGAACTTCCACGCTAGAGAACTCCTTTGAGCTGGCTTTAGTGCGCTCGGTCCCTTGCTGCGTTGGGCAGTAGCAGGCGTAGTGTCTAGGGCACGGCTGCTCCGCTTCTGCACCCTGCTCCCTCTTCTGCTGTGCTGGTGACTCTGTGCGACCACCGCCTCTTCCTCCAAACTACTCAGGTCACCTGCATGACCTTCATTCCATGTGGGGTCGAGGACCTCATCGTCCTCCACATCATCTTCCACCCAGTCTTCACCCCTGCCCTCCTTGTCGGTCTCCACAATTCTGAGTGCCGCAGCAGTTGGCACCTGCGTTTCGTCATCATCGGAGACGTGCTGCGATGGTCCTTCCATGTACTCATCTTGAGAAATAAGTGGTTGGGCATCGCTGCACTCAATCTCTTCCACTTCTGGGGCAGGGCTAGGTGGATGGTCCTGGGAAACCCTGCTGACAGAGTCATCAAAAAGAAGAAGAGGACTTCCGGTTCCGGCGCCTCATGTGAGAAGACGCGCGGAACATCGGCTCCGATCACACCGGCATACAAAGCCTCTCAGACAGCCCGATAAGCCTCCCGATCACACGGAGCCCAGGCATACCTGCACCGAACGGTAACCCTATGGAAAAATTCGTCCTCCACGGCCCGCCACCGGCCCCGCAGGCCACCCGCTGCGATCCCAGTGATCAGGCCTCATCCGAGGCAAACATGGCAGATGCCACACCACAGCAGCCTGCACTATCACAGGGCACAAACACTTCGGTCTTCCCAGATGCACAAATAGCAACACTGGCTCAAGCGGTGGCCACACTACTATCGCCCACGATCACTGCAGCGGTCGATAAGGCTATAGCACAGGGCATCACTCACCTCAGGAAGGAGCTGGGGGAACAGGCAGGCAGGCTCGCTGAGCTGGAGCACCGTGTCTCTGATATAGAGGAGGAGGTCCAAAGCTCTTTCACCCATGACCAACAGGCCAGACAAACACAATGCTATATTTTAGAGAAATTGGATGACCTAGAAAATCGCTCTAGGCGTAATAATCTGCGGATTATAGGCTTGCCAGAATCCTTTATTAATGACTCTCTCCCTGACATCTGTATGGCCCGGATTCCTGCTGCCCTGGGTCTCCCTGCACCCTGCACGGTGGAAAGAGCACATAGACTGGGAGCCCCCTCAAATGAACGCCGCTCTCCTCACCCAGTAATAGTGAGGTATTTAAACTACATGGACAGAGTTAATATATTGAAATCCTTCCGCAATTCTAAATCGCGTCTAACTGGATGGCCACAAGCTTCGCATCTTTGCGGATTACTCCCAGGAAGTGTCCAAGCGAAGGAAAGCTTTTCAACCGCTCTGCCAGGCGTTATACCAGAAGGCTATCAAGTTCACCCTGGCTTATCCCGCTACCCTCCGATTCTCAGATGCGGCGGATGTTCAGAAATCATTTACTCACCCCGAGGAGGCGAGCCATTACCTGCAATCCTACCTTCATATCACTCTGGACCCCACCCGGAGTTCTCAACCAAACTCCCAGGGACCCAGGGAGCAACGTAGTCCGAGAAAGGATCCTGCAAAAAAGCAGCGTTTGACTGGCCCTTTTGGTCGCCCTTGATTACTGTTCCCAAGACCCTCTCATGCCTGCTGTATTAGCTTGCTCCGGCATGGCCTACTCGGTTATTTTGTTTTCCACTAGGCCTGTTCCCAGCACCTTGGGATCCAACGGCTGAAGTAACAGCCCTGATGCTGCCTCTAGAGGGCGGTAGATGCTCACTGTTAATCTTGTTGTTGTTTTATTGCATCTCCACAGTGCTTGTTGTTTAACCTTTATGGGTTTTGTCGCATGCAACCGGGATTACTGAATTTATTTCTTACTATATGTTTTTTCTTCTCCCTAGATACAGCCTTGCCGTGTGTCTTTAGCCCGTTCGGATGCACTCTTCTTCCATGGTGTCTCCTAGGCTCCTGAGACCGTCCTATCCACCATCCCATGATGGGCTGGGCGCCAACGGCAGACTATCGGTAACGCTGTCCCTGGGTGATAAGGTGGTTTACATGAGGGAAGAAGAGAAGTCGAGACTTCCTTTTAAAGGTACCCTTCTAAGTGTTCCCCGGGACCCCTGTTGGGCCCTTACCCTGTCTTATCCCTTTTGCAGACCGTCATTATACCTGTTCAGAATCTGCACTGATGTGTTATTACACATATGGTTAAGACCCATCACTACTACCTGGTCAAAATGTACATTCCTATATCTGCTCATTAGACCCCCCCGACGTTTCCCATGTCGTTAAAAATTGTCAGTTGGAATGTTAAGGGCCTTAAATCCCCTAATAAGAGAATGGCTGTCCTCAGGCATCGGAAACGCCTGAGGATGGACATTGCGGTGTTGCAGGAAACTCATTTGGCAGCCGGTGATCTAGACCGACTGCGCAAACTGTGGGTAGGCAAAGTCTTTGGATCTCCGTCAGTTAGAGGTAAGGCGGGAGTAGCTATCCTACTACACAAGCGACTGACCTGTTCGGTAAACGACACTTCTCATGATGACTCCGGGCGAATACTGACCCTAAACCTTTCCACTGGATCCAAAACTTGGTCCTTAAACGGGGTGTATGCACCGAACGCGCCTACTAAAACCTTTTTCCAACAACTTACCTCCTTTCTAGCCCCTATGGCCCATACGCCGCTAGTGGTCGCCGGCGACTTTAATACAGTCATGCAAGTGGCGGAGGACAAACGGGGGGTGACGCTCGGCCCCTCCCGCGCTCACCCCCTTCCACTTCACCACTACAGACCTTTGTGGACGGCCTGATCCTGACGGATGTCTGGCGTCTAACACACCCCACAGATCGCGAATTCACATTCTTCTCACACCCGCATAATTCCCTGTCTCGCATTGACTACATATTCACCAATGCTTCACTTTTACCCCATGCTACCCGCCCTGACATTCACGACATAGCAGTATCAGATCACGCCCCAATATCAGTAGAACTGTCGAATATGACCCCCCCCCCACATCAAAATCCCCATGGAGATTTCCTTCATATCTGGCGAAAGATGTGGGACGCCAAAAGCTCCTCAAAGAGACCTGGAAAGACTTTCTGTCCGAAAACTCCTCGCCAGACTGCTCCCCCTCGCTTCTCTGGGAGACAGGCAAGGCGGTACGGAGAGGACGCATTATCTCATATGCCTCGGCCCACAAACGAAAGGTGACCGCAGCCTATGCAGCGGCCAGTGCATCCTTACGAGAGGCACAACAGCTACTGAACTGTTCCAACACAGCTGACAACAGGAACCGTTGGTCCAAGGCCAAATCCGACTTCGAGACGTGGGCTGAGGCACAGGAGACCATGTATACCCACTACCAGGACTGGAAATTCCACAAATTTGGCAATAAACCAGGCAAGCTGTTAGCGACACTATGCAAGCCACCCTTCACCCCCACAGTAGTGACTACCTTAAAAAACGCACAGGGGGTGATGGTACATACACCACGGGAGGTCTTGAGCACTTTTGAACAGTTTTACACCTCCCTTTATGGACCAGATCCCATCAATGTCACGGAGGCGGAGAGGTTGCTTGCCTCAGTCTCCCTCCCAAAAGTCACTGCTGACCAACTCTCCTCTTTGAATGCCCCCTTCTCTTTAGGGGAACTTACTGCGGCTATTAAATCCCTATCCCCGGGTAAAGCGCCGGGACCGGACGGGTACACATCTACAGACTGGCTCTAGATACTCTGGCCCCCACCCTTCTGGAATTGTATAACTCAATTTATCAGGGAGGCTGGTACATGCCTACCGGCTATCAAGCCTACATTAAATTGATCTATAAACAAGGGAAAGTTCCTACTAATCCCGGCTCCTACATGCCTATTTCTCTGCTAAATTTGGACGCCAAGCTCTTATCAAAGATGGTGGCGAACAGATTGGCTAACATTTTACCATCATTGATCCATCCTGCCCAATCTGGATTCACCCAGGGAAGGTCGGCCACTTCCAACATTAGGAAGGTGATCGCAGCTTTGGAATATGCTGGGGCCAATCCAGCCGCGGATGCTGCCATTGTCACATTAGATGCTGAAAAAGCCTTCGATAATGTCAGCTTCCGCTGGCTGGATATGGTCCTTACCAAGTATGGCTTTTCTGGTTCCTTCCTCCACTTAATCCGGGAAATGTACCGGACTCCTATGGCGCAAGTGGTGGTGGCCGGCCTCACCTCTGCAGCTTTCCAACTACACAAGGGCACCAGGCAGGTATGTCCCCTATCCCCCCTCCTCTTCAACATAGCTATCAAACCCCTTTCCAGAACACTGACTTTCCACCCAGACCTTAGAGGCATACCTGTGGGCATTCAGCAGCTGCGCACAGCGCTTTTCGCTGACGATGTGCTGATCTTCACGGCGGACCCAGCTCATGACTTGCCGTTGATCCAAACTATATTTGCTACTTTTCGCTCCTGCTCCGGGCTACGTATAAATTTCGCCAAAAGTGAAGTGTTACCTCTGCGCTCCCCCCATCGGCCACATTGGGCATCTTGCTCCACGTTTTCCATAGTTCAGTCACATATCACGTACCTGGGAATTCGAGTGGGAAGACATCCGTCCTCCCTCTACTCGTTAAATTTTACCCCTGTTGTGGATAAAATTCTAGCCGAACTTCAAAACTGGCAATCACTTCCCCTGTCCCTCAGGGGTAGGTGCCATCTTTTTAAGATGTCCAGTTTTCCTAAACTCCTATATCCCATGCAAACGTTACCCATCCTGTTGAAACATACGGATATATCGCGCCTCAACCGGGCAATTGCGGGCTTCATTTGGCAGGGTAGATGCGTTGCGCAAGCTCTACCTTCCGAAATGGAAGGGAGGGGTGGGTCTACCAGATATAAGGATGTACAACCTCTCTTGCCTCCTCCGAGGGGCCTTAGACTGGATCACAGGTAACTCTAGATATACGAACTATGACCTGGAATCGCAAATGGTGCAACCTTATGACCTGAAGGCCCTGCTGCATTGCGGACATAGAGAAATCCCTCCAGACCTGTGCACTAACCTTCTGTTACGAGACACGGCTATCGCCTGGAGGGAGGTTCGCAGGAAGCTGGGGGTCCCTCATAGGGTCTCCGGTTTCATGCCTATCCATAAGCATCCTCTTTTTCCGCAAGCGCAGCAGGGACAAGTGTTTGATCTGTGGGCGGCCAGGGGCATTACAACCTTTTCCCAGCTGTATGATCCTGGCTCAGGTCTCCCTCTACCCTTCTCAGATATTTGCCAGAAGTATGACTTACCCCGGGGTCATTATTTGTATGTACGACAATGTATCAGCTTTATTCGATCCTTAGACGTTCCGCCCACTTTCCGTTTCCGGCCATCCATTATGGACTCCTGGGTGAAGCGGGGGGCCCACAAAATCTCACACATTTATCCCTCCCTTTGTGCGGAACTCAATGACCATGTAGCCTCACAGGTGGCTACTCGAAGGGACGCAGGTCTCTCCTCCCCGTCAGCCCATACTCGGATTCTAAAAGGCTACAATGACTCGTGCATTTATGTACAAAATGAATTTTGGAGGGAGCAACAACTTAAGATAATGCATGGGGCCTACATCTCATGCCTACGGTGGTCCACGGACCCGAACAAACTGCAATGCCCTCTCTGCACCCAAAATATGCCATCCCTTCTCCATAAATTATGGCTATGCCCATTGGTGTCTCTTTTCTGGGACAAGGTCATAGACTTTATCTACCGCACGCTGGATCTACACCTGTCAAAGGATGTATACCTTTTACTCTTTGGAGACACTCAGTCCACTTTCTATCTCCTGCCCAGACATCAGAGGCGCTTGCTGCAACATAGCAAGCCTTGGCTCTTAAGTTGTTTGATGATAGCCCGGAGAGTCATCCTGAAACATTGGACATCTAAGGAACCTCCCACTATTATGGAAGTTAAGGGGGTACTGCAAATATTACTACGCAGGGACTTGATAGAACTTCGCCAACTGAGGCTCCCCTCCCATGATCGATTCCACCGGAAGTGGTCGGCCTATCTCCATACCACGGGCTCTCCTGCTTCACCCCCCTCACTGACAATACCCCCCCCCCTTGGCATTCCCTTGAGTTCTGGAGCGTCGGGCTCCTGCATATGAACACCGGATAAGTGCTATGATGAGAGTCTTTAGGTTTTAGGCTTAATCTTTGAACTAACCATACTGGGTCTCCATGCTCTACTCTATATGCTTACGGATATCCTACTTTAACACATCTGCTACTAATACTAAGGTGTCGCTCTGCAATATTCCCTCCCCCCCTCCTTTCATTCTCTTCCCCCCCCCTCCCCCATCTCCTTTAGTTTTATCTCTATTTTTTTATCTTTTTCTCCATCTGCCTATTGTTGATTTTTCTGTGCTCGATTATTCTCCCAATTGGGAACATTATACGGTTTAAAATGTGAAATGAAGTGTCGATGCCCACCTCTCGCATTCAAGTTAGGGGCAACCGTTTGGATTATATGTTCAGCCTTGCATATAATTGTGCTTCCCTGTTTCAAATGTTCTGATTGTATAGTTAAATCGACCTTCAATAAAATATTATAAAAAAAAAAAAAAAGAAGAAGAGACTGCTGCATGACTTGGGGCTCAGACTGCTTGCCTGATTTGCAAGGGGGTGAGGTGAAAGACGGTTGGACATCAGCTGCAGGTGCCAACTCTGACCTTTCTGCAGTAGAATGGGTGGGAGACAATGTGAAGGAACTGGAGGCACTGTCAGCAGCAAACCAATCTACTATCGCCTCTACTTGTTCTGGCCTCAACACTTGTAGAGGCGCATGATGCCCTACCAAATATTGCTGCAGGTTCTGTCGCCTACTCACAGTTAAGGAAGGTGTTTCACTTGTGCTTGTAGCTGGCACAGATCGACCATGTCCTCTCCTTGCAACAGGAGCTCTACCAGCAGCACCACGACCCAGGCCACAGCCCCTATCTGACGGTCTCCTCATATTTCTGTAATTTATGATCTTGCCCTAGAAAGGTGTTTATTGAATAGCGGAATAAAACAACAACAGTATCGCACGGGTGTATCTCACAGTCAAATATGCAAACTATGCGGCAATTTAACTTTTTTTACCCCAAAAGGGTGTTTATTAAATAGCGGAATAGAAAAACAGTATACAAATACAACGGGTGTATCTCACAGTCAAATATGCAAAGTATGACGCAAAATTAATTCTTTTCACCCCAAAAAAGGGTGTATATTGAATAGCGGAATAGAAAAAAGGATATAAAAACGGTGTATCTCACACGTACAAACACAGACTAGGCCCCGATTACAATTTTTTGTACCCTAAAGGCAGGATGAGGATGAGGAAGAGGAGTAGGAGGAGTTCGGAACAGGAGGCAAACTGAAGCGCCCTGCAATCCTCGGCAGTGGAAGAAGTTGCGCGAAACAAATTTAAAAAGGTGTATCTCACATGTACCGATACAGACTATGCCATAATTTAATTTTTTACACTCAAACAGGGTGTATATTGAATAGCGGAATAGAAAAAATTGTATAAAGGGGTGTATCTCACACGTACAAACACAGACTAGGCCCCGATTACAATTTTTTGTACCCGAAAGGAAGGATGAGGATGAGGAGTAGGAGGAGTTCGAAACAGGAGGCAAACTGAAGCACCCTGCAATCCTCGGCGGTGGAAGATGCGCCCCAAAAGATTGGGAGGTGTATCTCACACGTACCGATACAGACTATGCCACAATTTAATTCTTTTTACCCCAAAGGGTGTAGATTGAATAGCGGAATAGAAAAATTTTTATAAAACGGTGTATCTCACAAGTACAAACACAGACTAGGCCCCGATTACAATTTTTTGTACCCTAAAGGCAGGATGAGGAGTAGGAGGAGTTCGGAACAGGCAGGAGGCAAACTGAAGCACCCTGCAATCCTCGGCGGTATAAGATGCGCCCCAAAAATTGGAAAGGTGTATCTCACACGTACCGATACAGACTATGCCGCAATTTTATTCTTTTTACCCCAAGGGTGTAGATTGAATAGCGGAATAGAAAATATGATATCAAAAGGTGTATCTATCTCACACGTACAGACCCAGACTAGGCCCTGATTACTATTTTTAGTACCCTAAAGGCAGGATGAGGAGAAGGAGGAGTTCGGAACAGGCATGAGGCAAACTGAAGCACCCTGCAATCCTCGGCGGTATATGATGCGCCCCAAAAATTGGAAAGGTGTATGTCACACGTACCAATACAGACTATGCCGCAATTTAATTCTTTTTACCCCAAGGGTGTAGATGGAATAGCGGAATAGAAAATATGATATCAAAAGGTGTATCTATCTCACACGTACAGACCCAGAATAGGCCCTGATTACTATTTTTTGTACCCTAAAGGCAGGATGAGGAGTAGGAGGAGTTCGGAACAGGCAGGAGGCAAACTGAAGCACCCTGCAATCCTCGGCGGTGTAAGATGCGCCCCAAAAATTGGAAAGGTGTATCTCACACGTACCGATATAGACTATGCAGCAATTTAATTCTTTTTACCCCAAGGGTGTAGATTGAATAGCGGAATAGAAAATATGATATCAAAAGGTGTATCTATCTCACACGTACAGACCCAGACTAGGCCCTGATTACTATTTTTTGTACCCTAAAGGCAGGATGAGGAGTAGGAGGAGTTCGGAAAAGGCAGGAGGCAAACTGAAGCACTCTGCAATCCTCGGTGGTTTAAGATGAGCCCCAGAAATTGGAAAGGTGTATCTGACACGTACCGATACAGACTATGCCGCAATTTAATTCTTTTTACCCCAAGGGTGTAGATTGAATAGTGGAATAGAAAATATGATATCAAAAGGTGTATCTATCTCACACGTACAGACCCAGACTAGGCCCTGATTACTATTTTTAGTACCCTAAAGGCAGGATGAGGAGTAGGAGGAGTTCGGAACAGGCAGGAGGCAAACTGAAGCACCCTACAATCCTCGGCGGTGTAAGATGCGCCCCAAAAATTGGAAAGGTGTATCTCACACGTACCGATACAGACTATGCCGCAATTTAATTCTTTTTACCCCAAGGGTGTAGATTGAATAGCGGAATAGAAAATAGGATATCAAAAGGTGTATCTATCTCACATGTACAGACCCAGACTAGGCCCTGATTACTATTTTTTGTACCCTAAAGGCAGGATGAGGAGTAGGAGGAGTTCGGAACAGGCAGGAGGCAAACTGAAGCACCCTGCAATCCTCGGCGGTATAAGATGCGCCCCAAAAATTGGAAAGGTGTATCTCACACGTACCGATACAGACTATGCCGCAATTTAATTCTTTTTACCCCAAGGGTGTAGATTGAATAGCGGAATAGAAAATATGATATCAAAAGGTGTATCTATCTCACACGTACAGACCCAGACTAGGCCCTGATTACTATTTTTTGTACCCTAAAGGCAGGATGAGGAGTAGGAGGAGTTCGGAACAGGCAGGAGGCAAACTGAAGAACCCTGCAATCCTCGGCGGTATAAGATGCGCCCCAAAAATTGGAAAGGTGTATCTCACACGTACCGATACAGACTATGCCGCAATTTAATTCTTTTTACCCCAAGGGTGTAGATTGAATAGCGGAATAGAAAATATGATATCAAAAGGTGTATCTATCTCACACGTACAGACCCAGAATAGGCCCTGATTACTATTTTTTGTACCCTAAAGGCAGGATGAGGAGTAGGAGGAGTTCGGAACAGGCATGAGGCAAACTGAAGCACCCTGCAATCCTCGGCGGTATATGATGCGCCCCAAAAATTGGAAAGGTGTATCTCACACGTACCGATACAGACTATGCCGCAATTTAATTCTTTTTACCCCAAGGGTGTAGATTGAATAGCGGAATAGAAAATATGATATCAAAAAGGTGTATCTATCTCACATGTACAGACCCAGACTAGGCCCTGATTACTATTTTTTGCACCCTAAAGGCAGGATGAGGAGTAGGAGGAGTTCGGAACAGGCAGGAGGCAAACTAAAGCACCCTGCAATCCTCGGCGGTATAAGATGCACCCCAAAAATTGGAAAGGTGTATCTCACACGTACCGATACAGACTATGCCGCAATTTAATTATTTTTACCCCAAGGGTGTAGATTGAATAGCGGAATAGAAAATATGATATAAAATTGGTGATTTTTCAATAGCACATGTGAGCACAGCAGTGTCTTATGTCAGTCAGCTCTGTTGCAGGCTATGAAGGGAAAAAAAAAAATTCCCCTTTAAGTTTGTAATTTTTAAATAGATTAGTACAGACTATGCCACAATTAAATTTTTTTAACCCAAAAGGGTGTATATTGAATAGTGGAATAGAAAAAAGTGTATACAATTGAAAATCATCACTCAATAATAGCACATGTGAACACAGCAGTGTCTTATCACAGTCAGCAGCACTGAAGCAAAAACGCTGCACACAACTGACTGATAAAAATAGATTTTTTTCTCCCTCCTCCTCAGCGGGCAAAAAGATTGTGTTCACTGCACCACCCAACACACAGCAAAATCGATGTAGAACACTGACCCTGCCTATTCTCCAGCCTCGCCCTAAAATGATCGATAAGATCGTTCACTTGCACTGCACAACCAACCCCCCACACAGCAAAATCGATGTAGAACACTGCAGATCCTCACTGCGATATGCAATCAAACTGGGGGTGTCGTTAACTTTTATTTGACACCCCCTGCATATCGCATATGGCAGTGGGAACTGCTAGATGCGTTGATGCGATGCGGTAACACGCTGCATATTCGCAGCGTTCCCGCATCGCACAAGTGGGAACCGAGCCTAAGACTGAAATCCAGTCATTTTTCATCTCTCTGGTCATTTCTTGGTAAAAGGAAACAAACACAGGTAAAATGGTCCCAAAATTAAATTTTGCATATTTTGGGGGTTTTGCCCTTAAAATGTTCACATCTTTGGCCAAAGGCTTAGGGAGGCAGAAAATGTGTCAAAACGGGAACAAAAGTCCCCAAAACGGATACAACAACACTTTAAAGCCCAAAATGTCAAGGAGAAAAGCGGGAAATTGTATCATACTTACCGTAATTTCCCTTTCCTGGTGCCAATCCATGGCAGCATACCAATGATAGAGCTCCGCCTCGACTCCTCCCTCAGGACTAGTGCATAGCATAAAAGACAAGAAGGTCCCTTCCCCCAGCATTCTCCTGTAATTTAGAATACCGAGGGTGGGAGCGTATGCTGCCATGGATTGGCACCAGGAAAGGGAAATTACGGTAAGTATGATACAATTTCCCGCTTTCCTGGTGCCTCCATGGCAGCATACCAATGATAAATAAATAGCTGACACGGGTGGGATAATGCACACACAAAAAATAAATTTTATTCAGACAGAGGACATGGCTAAGCTTAGTGCCTTCCTTCCAAAGTTTACAGTTGAAAGGGATCCTGGATCAATTCTGTAATGCCTGATGAAAGTATGGCAAGAAGACCAGGATGCTGCCCTGCATACCGTCTCCAAGGAGACGTTGGCCCTAGCTGCCCAAGATGCTGCTACAGCCCTCGTGGAATGAGCTTTCACCTGTGTTGGAGGCACCAAATTCTTGGATATGTACATTTTTTTTTGATTAGCTTCACTATCCAGGAGGCTAGAGTTCTGCTAGTGGCATCTTTCCCTCTATTTTTCCCGTGAGGGATGATGAATAGTCTTTCCGATATCCTAAAAGATTCGGTGGCAGCCAAGTAGGCTTTCAGCACTCTGGTGATGTCTAATTCGTGGCAAGTATCGGAATCCATGTCAGTAAAAACTGGCAATGCCCAGGGTTCTCTTAGGAAAGCTGATGACGCCACTTTGGGGACAAAGCCATGAATCGGACGGAGTTCTACCCTATCCGGGAAAAAGGAAATGTGTTCCTCACCAATTCCTAGTGAGTGGAGTTCCGAAATTCTCTTTCCAGATGTTATGGCTAAGAGGAAGACCGTTTTTAATGTAAGATTCCAAAGTGAAATTTGCTCTACTGGGGCAAACGGCTGATCTGAGAGGACCTCTAAAATGAATGAAAGATCCCATTTTGGAAAGGAGCGCCTGGCCGGAGGGCGGATTCTTAATACTCCTCTCAAAAAGGTCATTACTAAGGGGTCTTCTGCCCACCTTCTATTGGATGCGGCCGATATTGCTGCTACCTGAACCTTTAGGGAGCTCAGACTAAGACCCAAATCTAGACCCGTCTGTAAAAAACTGAGGACGTCAATCGTAGAAGGAGAGATGGGGTTGAATCCTTTTCCAGAAGCAAAGGTTTGAAACTTGTTCCAGATTTTATTGTATACTGTGTTTGTGGAAGGCTTTCTTGCTCCTAGAAGGGTAGAGATGACCTCTGCGGAGCATCCTAGGTTTTCAAACCTCTGCCTTTCAGCTTCCAAACCCAAAGGTCCAGCTTGTGGGGATTCGGGTGAAACATCCTGCCTTGAGATAACAGGTGAGGAAAGGAGGGGATCCTCGTCGGCGGTTCCAGGCTGAGATACATGGCTAGAGGGAACCATGGTCTCTTCAGGCAATAGGGTAGAATTGCCAAAACTTGGACTTCTTCCTTCAGAAGTCTTCAGAGAAAAATCGCAATCAGTGGGCGAGGTGGAAAGGCATATGCCGTCTTGAAGACACATGGGCATACCAGAGCGTCCACTGCTTCGGCCGATGGGTGAGGAAAGCAGGAGAAGAAACGGGTCAACTTGTTGTTGCTCGGAGAGGCAAACAAATCTACCTGAGGATAGTCCCAGAGATTGACTATCTGCTGGAAGATGTGGGGGTGTAGAGACCACTTGTTGCTGTCCGTGAAGTTCCTGGACAGCATATCTGCTTCCATATTCAAAGTGCCTGGAAGATACACAGCTTTCAGGCCGAGGAGATTCTTCTCTGCCCATAAGAGTATTGGCTCCACTTCCCTGAGAAGGGATCTGCTGTGTGTGCCCCCTTGTCTCTGGAGATAAGACACTGCTGCCCTGTTGTCCAGACGCAGTAACACTCTCTGACCCTTGATGATGGAAGTCAAGGCTAACAATGCTTGAAAAGCCGCTCTGATTTCTAGGATATTCGACACAATCCCGTTGGTAGGGAAAGGCCACCTTCCCTGTACCCTTGTCTCCCCGCAATAGGCTCCCCAGCCCTGTCCGCTGGCATCGGACGTAATTGTGATCCATGAGGAAGAGCCGAGGTGATGCGATTTGGAAAGAATTGTTGCATCTGTCCACCAGTGTAGGCTTCTGATTGTTGATGCTGACAGACTGATCTTTTGGGAAAGATGTAGTCTCTTCCACTGTGCCAGAAAGGCTACTTGGAAATGCCTCAGATGCCAATGAGACCAGGGGACTAAAGGGATGCAGGCCGACATAGTGCCTATTAGACTCATGCATTGAGATGCTGTCAGGAAAGAACATCGCCGAACTTGGATCATTTTCTGAATAATGGCTTCCCTCTTCTGAGGAGGCAAAGAAACTGAACTTTGTTTCGTGTTGAATAAGGCGCCCAGATAAATCATCTCTTGAGTAGGTATTAACTGGCTCTTCTGTAGGTTTATCAACCATCCCATTTCCGTTAATTCCTGCATTAACATTTCCTTGTGGACTATGAGCTGGTTTGGGTTGGAGGCCAGAAGCAAGATATCGTCTAAATAGTGGTAGACTCTTAGACCTCTCTCGAAGTGGAGCCAGGGATGAGACCAGTATCTTTGTGAAAACTCGTGGAGAGGTGGACAAGCCGAAGGGAAGGGCTTGGAATTGGAGGTGCAATTGTCCCACTGCGACTCTCAGGTATTTTGGAAAGAGGGGAGAATAGGGACATGCAAATACGCATCCTGCAGATCTATAGAGATCATCCAGTCCCCTGGCTGGATGGCATGGATAATCGTTTGCAGGGACTCCATTTTGAACTTTGAGAATAATGTGTCGATTTAGCTTCTTTAGGTCTATAACAGGTCTCCAACCTCCTGTTTTCTTTGGGACCAGAAAAAGGGTAGAATAGAACCCCTGAAGCGCTCTTCCGAGGGAACAGGAACTGCCGCTTTCTGAAGCTGGAGAGATGACAGGAAATGAGACCGTGCTTGTGCCTTTTGATGGGAGGTCGGCCACGTTGTCTGTTGGAACGAATCTTGAGGAGGATGACCCAAAAAACTCCAAAAATGGCCCCAACGAATAGTCAATAGAACCCAAGGATCCTGGCAGTGGCTTGCCCAGATTGGAAAATTTGTTTTAGCCTGGCCCCCACTGGGAGGGACAAGGCTAAGTTGGCGTCAAAAAGGTGTTGGCGCCTCTTGGGGAGCGGTAAGGACTTTATTTTTTCTGGAATTTAGGAAGGAAGCTTGAGTGCCTCTCCTGCCCTCTCTGGCCTGTTTTGGCTGTCTGTAATCCCGCACATTAGATGGATGGAATCTTGCTGTAAATGGCCTTGACTTGCGAGCCCTTCCGTCTTGTGGAAGCATATCTGATTTTCCGCCCGACACTCTCGAGATGGCTGTATTTAGTTGTTCCCCAAACAAATTCTTCCCATCAAATGGAATCTTGCACCAGTTCTGTTTGGATGCAGGATCGGCTATCCATGGTTTAAGCCATAAAGCTCTTTTTGCCATCACAGAATGGAGCATAGCTCTGGCTGAGCAGCGGATGGTATCAATTGCTGCTTCTCCCACAAAATCTGCCAAAATCTTGAGCTCTTCCAGGGCTTTGATTATGTCCTCCTTTGGGACGTCCCTCCTTAATTTCTCCCATTAAAGGGAAATAGATCTGTTTCCTTTTAAGGAATGGAAAATAGGATTTGGATTTTTGAGGAGTGTGATCTTCTACCTCCTCCCAGGCAATAGCTTCTTTGACCGCCTGAATGAAGGGCTGAACCAAGGTATACTGGAACCCAGATGGATCCCGTTCATCTGAAGATCCCACCGAGTCTGACTCCCTGGCTGGATGCTCTACCGGATGTAAAGTAGTAATAGTTGCAGAGGGACAGGGCCTTTCGGTATCTGGAACATGAGCAGAAGATTCGGAAACAGATTGGGTCGGAGCCAATGCTAGCTCTGAAATTGAATCCTTAACCGTCTGTTTGATCAAGTCTACTACTTGTTTGCTTTCCTGCTCCCGATTGGCTGCATAATCTCTCAAGCAGTCCTTGCAGACTAATTTATCCGGGAGGGGATTTGCGCCACAAGCCCAGCATTTCTTCCTGAAAGTATGAGGAGGGGGAGATGGGGAATAGTCCCGCCTCCTTGATCTTGATCTTCCAGATCTATGTTGTGAGGATCGGAATCTATATGGACTCTCGTCATCTCGATATCTTGAAGATTTCTCCGATCTCTTGGAATGGGCAGGGCTGGTGAGAGAGGGAAAATTCCCATCACTCAAAGGCACATGCTCTCTTTTTTTTTTTTTAATACTCACGTAAAGTTGGTCCCATACCTATCAGAAGTGTGAGGATCTTTTGCATGAGATGAGTGGCTCATGATGGCTTACGAGCAGCAGGGTCAGGAGAGAGAGGCAGAGAGAGAGAGACAGAGACAGAGAGAGAGAGAGACACAGACAAAAAATCCCCATTTTTTTTTTTTTTTTTTTTAAAGACAATAGGGATGAAGAAAAAGAAAAGAGAGAGGGAATAAAACTGTCAGACCTATACAAGACCGATACCCATACATACACGCATATACATAGACGCACACACATATACATACATATATATACACATACACATACACATACATACATACCTGCACAACTATACCCACAGATATACCTGTACAGATTTTAAATAAAATTTACTTTACCTAAGGGCAGGGAAAGGAGCACTTGAAGATCTTCTCATAGAGGCAGATCCCAGCAAGATGCCTCCTTATATCTTTAATTAGGGAAAGGGAGAGCCTAATGGACAAAACTGCTGCTCATAGTTTACTTTGATTGCTTTAGGGAAAGCGAGCACTGCTCTCCCCCAACAAACATGGCCGGCGACTAACACACTATACAATTTTCTTTAGATTTTTTCCTCCAGACCTACCAAAACCATATAACATGAGGCCAAACCTAAACACCCCCAACCTGCATGCAATCAGGCAGGCCCCTGCACCACACAGAAAAGACAAATCTAAAGGAAATCTGACAACAAAGTTGCACAGTGTGTATCCAGCTTAAGAGGTAACTTTTTGGGAAAAAGGACAAACCCCTAAAAAAAAAAAAAAAAAAACGCATTACTACCAGAATATAAGGAAGAAAAAAATAACAAAATATGCCTAACTAATAACATCATTTAGTGACAGTAACCTGAAAAAAGGGGAGAAATGGAAAATAAGACATTGATAACACATACAGTACCAGTGAAATATATAAATGAAACAGATAAAATAAAGGGAAAACCTGACCCGGCTGTTTTGCAGAAACGACTCATCCATAATTTTCCAGAAACTGCAGACTGCGTTCCTATGAGGAAACTCTGCTTTGACCCCAAAAGATCCACAGAAGGGGTTCCCTGCCTTATTAGTGCTATGAGCGACCCAAGAGCAGGGACTGCGTCTGGGAGAGGCTGAACCCAGCGGAAGCTGCCAAACTAAGTAAGGCAGAGGTAGGGCCATACTGCTAACTCTTCACCAGTTCCAGAGGTATGAGGAAAAAAAGGAGAATGCTGGGGGAAGGGACCTTCTTGTCTTTTATGCTATGCACTAGTCCTGAGGGAGGAGTCGAGGCGGAGCTCTATTATTGGTATGCTGCCATGGAGGCACCAGGAAAGTGTTTTAATGCCACTTCCGGTTTTAAGGAGGTCACTTCCGGTTTGCCACTTCCGGGTTTCAGACAATGCCAGTTTCCCAGGTAATTTTAAAGCTTTTTAAGTGCCCTTTCACACTCGTGCGGCTGCGGAGATCGCATTTAATTCGGAGCACACTGCTCCTTCATTACATGCGATCTCATGTGCGGTGCGAATTTCAGCCATACACTTTCTATGGCTAAATTCGCACTGCATCCGCACCAAAGACGCACAGGAGGCATTTTTTGAGTCGCATCAAAATCAAATCGCACAGTGGTTCACACTTGTGCGATGCGATTCTGTGCGTACTTGCAGATCGCACTGCGATATGCAATCAAACTGGGGGTGTCGTTAACGTTTAATTGACACCCCCTGCGTATCGCATATGGCAGTGGGAACTGCCAGATGTGTGGATGCGATGCGGTAACACGCTGCATATTGGCAGCGTTCCCGCATCGCACAAGTGTGAACCGAGCCTAAGACTGAAATCCAGTCATTTTTCATCTCTGATCATTTCTTGGTAAAAGGAAGCAAACACAGGTAAAATGGTCCCAAAATTAAATTTTGCATATTTTGGGGGTTTTGCACTTAAAATGTTCACATCTTTGGCCAAAGGCTTAGGGAGGCAGAAAATGTGTCAAAACGGGATCAAAAGTCCCCAAAACGGATACAACAACACTTTAAAGCCCAAAATGTCAAGGAGAAAAGTGTTTTAATGTCACTTCCGGTTTTAAGGAGGTCACTTCCGGTTTGCCACTTCCGGTTTCAGACAATGCCAGTTTCCCAGGTAATTTCAAAGCTTTTAAAGTGCCCGTTCACACTCGTGCGGCTGCGGAGATCGCATTTAATTCGGAGCACACTGCTCCTTCGTTACATGCGATCTCATGTGCGGTGCGAATTTCAGCTATACACTTTCTATGGCTAAATTCGCACTGCATCCGCACCAAAGACGCACAGGAGGCATTTTTTGAGTCGCATCAAAATCAAATCGCACAGTGGCTCACACTTGTGCGATCCGTTTCTGTGCGTACTTGCAGATCGCACTGCGATATGCAATCAAACTGGGGGTGTCGTTAACGTTTAATTGACACCCCCTGCGTATCGCATATGGCAGTGGGAACTGCCAGATGTGTGGATGCGATGCGGTAACACGCTGCATATTGGCAGCATTCCCGCATCGCACAAGTGTGAACCGAGCCTAAGACTGAAATCTAGTCATTTTTCATCTCTCTGGTCATTTCTTGGTAAAAGGAAGCAAACACAGGTAAAATGGTCCCAAAATTAAATTTTGCATATTTTGGGGGTTTTGCCCTTAAAATGTTCACATCTTTGGCCAAAGGCTTAGGGAGGCAGAAAATGTGTCAAAACGGGATCAAAAGTCCCCAAAACGGATACAACAACACTTTAAAGCCCAAAATGTCAAGGAGAAAAGTGTTTTAATGTCACTTCCGGTTTTAAGGAGGTCACTTCCGGTTTGCCACTTCCGGTTTCAGACAATGCAAGTTTCCTAGGTAATTTCAAAGCTTTTTAAGTGCCCTTTCACACTCGTGCGGCTGCGGAGATCGCATTTAATTCGGAGCGCACTGCTCCTTCATTACATGCGATCTCATGTGCGGTGCGAATTTCAGCCATACACTTTGTATGGCTGAATTCGCACTGCATCCGCACCAAAGACGCACAGGAGGCATTTTTTGAGCCGCATCAAAATCAAATCGCACAGTGGTTCACACTTGTGCAATGCGATTCTGTGCGTACTTGCAGATCGCACTGCGATATGCAATCAAACTGGGGGTGTCGTTAACGTTTAATTGACACCCCCTGCGTATCGCATATGGCAGTGGGAACTGCCAGATGTGTGGATGCGATGCGGTAACACGCTGCATATTGGCAGCGTTCCCGCATCGCACAAGTGTGAACCGAGCCTAAGACTGAAATCCAATCATTTTTCATCTCTCTGGTCATTTCTTGGTAAAAGGAAGCAAACACAGGTAAAATGGTCCCAAAATTAAATTTTGCATATTTTGGGGGTTTTGCCCTTAAAATGTTCACATCTTTGGCCAAAGGCTTAGGGAGGCAGAACATGTGTCAAAACGGGATCAAAAGTCCCCAAAACGGATACAACAACACTTTAAAGCCCAAAATGTCAAGGAGAAAAGTGTTTTAATGCCACTTCCGGTTTTAAGGAGGTCACTTCCGGTTTGCCACTTCCGGTTTCAGACAATGCCAGTTTCCCAGGTAATTTCAAAGCTTTTTAAGTGCCGGTTCACACTTGTGCGGCTGCGGAGATCGCATTTAATTCGGAGCGCACTGCTCCTTCATTACATACGATCTCATGTGCGGTGCGAATTTCAGCCATACACTTTGTATGGCTGAATTCGCACTGCATCCGCACCAAAGACGCACAGGAGGCATTTTTTGAGCCGCATCAAAATCAAATTGCACAGTGGTTCACACTTGTGCGATGCGATTCTGTGCGTACTTGCAGATCGCACTGCGATATGCAATCAAACTGGGGGTGTCGTTAACTTTTAATTGACACCCCCTGCGTATCGCATATGGCAGTGGGAACTGCTAGATGCGTTGATGCGATGCGGTAACACGCTGCATATTGGCAGCGTTCCCGCATTGCACAAGTGTGAACCGAGCCTAAGACTGAAATCCAGTCATTTTTCATCTCTCTGGTCATTTCTTGGTAAAAGGAAGCAAACACAGGTAAAATGGTCCCAAAATTAAATTTTGCATATTTTGGGGGTTTTGCCCTTAAAATGTTCACATCTTTGGCCAAAAGCTTAGGGAGGCAGAAAATGTGTCAAAACGGGATCAAAAGTCCCCAAAACGGATACAACAACACTTTAAAGCCCAAAATGTCAAGGAGAAAAGTGTTTTAATGCCACTTCCGGTTTTAAGGAGGTCACTTCCGGTTTGCCACTTCCGGTTTCAGACAATGCCAGTTTCCCAGGTAATTTCAAAGCTTTTTAAGTGCCGGTTCACACTTGTGCGGCTGCGGAGATCGCATTTAATTCGGAGCGCACTGCTCCTTCATTACATACGATCTCATGTGCGGTGCGAATTTCAGCCATATACTTTGTATGGCTGAATTCGCACTGCATCCGCACCAAAGACGCACAGGAGGCATTTTTTGAGCCGCATCAAAATCAAATCGCACAGTGGTTCACACTTGTGCGATGCGATTCTGTGCGTACTTGCAGATCGCACTGCGATATGCAATCAAACTGGGGGTGTCGTTAACGTTTAATTGACAGCCCCTGCGTATCGCATATGGCAGTGGGAACTGCCAGATGTGTGGATGCGATGCGGTAACACGCTGCATATTCGCAGCGTTCCCGCATCGCACAAGTGGGAACCGAGCCTAAGACTGAAATCCAGTCATTTTTCATCTCTCTGGTCATTTCTTGGTAAAAGGAAGCAAACACAGGTAAAATGGTCCCAAAATTAAATTTTGCATATTTTGGGGGTTTTGCCCTTAAAATGTTCACATCTTTGGCCAAAAGCTTAGGGAGGCAGAAAATGTGTCAAAACGGGATCAAAAGTCCCCAAAACGGATACAACAACACTTTAAAGCCCAAAATGTCAAGGAGAAAAGTGTTTTAATGCCACTTCCGGTTTTAAGGAGGTCACTTCCGGTTTGCCACTTCCGGTTTCAGACAATGCCAGTTTCCCAGGTAATTTCAAAGCTTTTTAAGTGCCGGTTCACACTTGTGCGGCTGCGGAGATCGCATTTAATTCGGAGCGCACTGCTCCTTCATTAGATACGATCTCATGTGCGGTGCGAATTTCAGCCATACACTTTGTATGGCTGAATTCGCACTGCATCCGCACCAAAGACGCACAGGAGGCATTTTTTGAGCCGCATCAAAATCAAATTGCACAGTGGTTCACACTTGTGCGATGCGATTCTGTGCGTACTTGCAGATCGCACTGCGATATGCAATCAAACTGGGGGTGTCGTTAACGTTTAATTGACACCCCCTGCGTATCGCATATGGCAGTGGGAACTGCCAGATGTGTGGATGCGATGCAGTAACACGCTGCATATTCGCAGCATTCCCGCATCGCACAAGTGGGAACCGAGCCTAAGACTGAAATCCAGTCATTTTTCAGCTCTCTGGTTATTTCTTGGTAAAAGGAAGCAAACACAGGTAAAATGGTCCCAAAATTAAATTTTGCATATTTTGGGGGTTTTGCCCTTAAAATGTTCACATCTTTGGCCAAAGGCTTAGGGAGGCAGAAAATGTGTCAAAACGGGAACAAAAGTCCCCAAAACAGATACAACAACAATTTAAAGCCCAAAATGTCAAGGAGAAAAGTGTTTTAATGCCACTTCCGGTTTTAAGGAGGTCACTTCCGGTTTGCCACCTCCGGGTTTCAGACAATGCCAGTTTCCCAGGTAATTTCAAAGCTTTTTAAGTGCCCTTTCACACTCGTGCGGCTGCAGAGATCGCATTTAATTCGGAGCACACTGCTCCTTCATTACATGCGATCTCATGTGCGGTGTGAATTTCAGCCATACACTTTGTATGGCTGAATTCACACTGCATCTGCACCAAAGACGCACAGGAAGCATTTTTTGAGCCGCATCAAAATCAAATCGCACAGTGGTTCACACTTGTGCGATGCGATTCTGTGCGTACTTGCAGATCGCACTGCTATATGCAATCAAACTGGGGGTGTCGTTAACGTTTAATTGACACCCCCTGCGTATCGCATATGGCAGTGGGAACTGACAGATGTGTGGATGCGATGCGGTAACACGCTGCATATTGGCAGCGTTCCCGCATCGCACAAGTGTGAACCGAGCCTAAGACTGAAATCCAGTCATTTTTCATCTCTCTGGTCATTTCTTGGTAAAAGGAAGCAAACACAGGTAAAATGGTCCCAAAATTAAATTTTGCATATTTTGGGGGTTTTGCCCTTAAAATGTTCACATCTTTGGCCAAAGGATTAGGGAGGCAGAAAATGTGTCAAAACGGGATCAAAAGTCCCCAAAACGGATACAACAACACTTTAAAGCCCAAAATGTCAAGGAGAAAAGTGTTTTAATGCCACTTCCGGTTTTAAGGAGGTCACTTCCGGTTTGCCACCTCCGGGTTTCAGACAATGCCAGTTTCCCAGGTAATTTCAAAGCTTTTTAAGTGCCCTTTCACACTCGTGCGGCTGCAGAGATCGCATTTAATTCGGAGCACACTGCTCCTTCATTACATGCAATCTCATGTGCGGTGTGAATTTCAGCCATACACTTTGTATGGCTGAATTCACACTGCATCTGCACCAAAGACGCACAGGAAGCATTTTTTGAGCCGCATCAAAATCAAATCGCACAGTGGTTCACACTTGTGCGATGCGATTCTGTGCGTACTTGCAGATCGCACTGCTATATGCAATCAAACTGGGGGTGTCGTTAACGTTTAATTGACACCCCCTGCGTATCGCATATGGCAGTGGGAACTGCCAGATGTGTGGATGCAATGTGGTAACACGCTGCATATTGGCAGCGTTCCCGCATCGCACAAGTGTGAACCGAGCCTAAGACTGAAATCTAGTCATTTTTCATCTCTCTGGTCATTTCTTGGTAAAAGGAAGCAAACACAGGTAAAATGGTCCCAAAATTAAATTTTGCATATTTTGGGGGTTTTGCCCTTAAAATGTTCACATCTTTGGCCAAAGGCTTAGGGAGGCAGAAAATGTGTCAAAACGGGATCAAAAGTCCCCAAAACGGATACAACAACACTTTAAAGCCCAAAATGTCAAGGAGAAAAGTGTTTTAATGTCACTTTCGGTTTTAAGGAGGTCACTTCCGGTTTGCCACTTCCGGTTTCAGACAATGCCAGTTTCCTAGGTAATTTCAAAGCTTTTTAAGTGCCCTTTCACACTCGTGCGGCTGCGGAGATCGCATTTAATTCGGAGCGCACTGCTCCTTCATTACATGCGATCTCATGTGCGGTGTGAATTTCAGCCATACACTTTGTATGGCTGAATTCACACTGCATCTGCACCAAAGACGCACAGGAAGCATTTTTTGAGCCGCATCAAAATCAAATCGCACAGTGGTTCACACTTGTGCAATGCGATTCTGTGTGTACTTGCAGATCGCACTGCGATATGCAATCAAACTGGGGGTGTCGTTAACGTTTAATTGACACCCCCTGCGTATCGCATATGGCAGTGGGAACTGCCAGATGTGTGGATGCGATGCGGTAACACGCTGCATATTGGCAGCGTTCCCGCATCGCACAAGTGTGAACCGAGCCTAAGACTGAAATCTAGTCATTTTTCATCTCTCTGGTCATTTCTTGGTAAAAGGAAGCAAACACAGGTAAAATGGTCCCAAAATTAAATTTTGCATATTTTGGGGGTTTTGCCCTTAAAATGTTCACATCTTTGGCCAAAGGCTTAGGGAGGCAGAAAATGTGTCAAAACGGGATCAAAAGTCCCCAAAACGGATACAACAACACTTTAAAGCCCAAAATGTCAAGGAAAAAAGTGTTTTAATGTCACTTTCTGTTTTAAGGGGTTCACTTCCGGTTTGCCACTTCCGGTTTCAGACAATGCCAGTTTCCTAGGTAATTTCAAAGCTTTTTAAGTGCCCTTTCACACTCGTGCGGCTGCGGAGATCGCATTTAATTTGGAGCGCACTGCTCCTTCATTACATGCGATCTCATGTGCGGTGTGAATTTCAGCCATACACTTTGTATGGCTGAATTCACACTGCATCTGCAACAAAGACGCACAGGAAGCATTTTTTGAGCCGCATCAAAATCAAATCGCACAGTGGTTCACACTTGTGCGATGCGATTCTGTGCGTACTTGCAGATCGCACTGCGATATGCAATCAAACTGGGGGTGTCGTTAACGTTTAATTGACACCCCCTGCGTATCGCATATGGCAGCGGGAACTGCCAGATGTGTGGATGCGATGCGGTAACACGCTGCATATTGGCAGCGTTCCCGCATTGCACAAGTGTGAACCGAGCCCAAGACTGAAATCCAGTCATTTTTCATCTCTCTGGTCATTTCTTGGTAAAAGGAAGCAAACACAGGTAAAATGGTCCCAAAATTAAATTTTGCATATTTTGGGGGTTTTGCCCTTAAAATGTTCACATCTTTGGCCAAAGGCTTAGGGAGGCAGAAAATGTGTCAAAACGGGATCAAAAGTCCCCAAAACGGATACAACAACACTTTAAAGCCCAAAATGTCAAGGAGAAAAGTGTTTTAATGTCACTTCCGGTTTTAAGGAGGTCACTTCCGGTGTAACGTTAAAAAACCATACCCCGTGGAGAAACCATACCCTCGTCACTTCCGGGCTGAAACAGCTGAGCAGCGCAGCAGTGCGCATGCTCAAAGCCCCGGATACGTGATTGAACATTAAAGAATTAGACAAGTGCGCATGCTCGGTGGGCATGAAATTCTCACGGCACTGTGTCTAATGTAAAACTTGCGGCGCTTACATTAAAACAGCTCATCTGAAATGTAAATCATCTCCGCTCTTCGCCCTGTCACTGCCCTCATCTCCGGTAATAAATATAAAAGCGGTGGTGGGTGTATGTGATGTAAATGTGACGGCGATCGTGGCTCCGTGATCCGCTTTTATATTTATTACCGGAGATGAGGGCAGTGACAGGGCGAAGAGCGGAGATGATTTACGTTTCAGATGAGCTGTTTTAATGTAAGCGCCGCAAGTTTAACTACCGTGAGAAATCCATACCCTCCGTAGCGGAACCGGAAGTGATGAGGGTATGGTTTTCTCACGGGTATGGATTTTTCACGGAACACCGGTTTGCCATTTCCGGTCTCAGACAATGCCAGTTTCCCAGGTAATTTCAAAGCTTTTTAAGTGCCCGTTCACACTCGTGCGGCTGCGGAGATCGCATTTAATTCGGAGCGCACTGCTCCTTCATTACATGCGATCTCATGTGCGGTGCGAATTTCAGCCATACACTTTGTATGGCTGAATTCGCACTGCATCCGCACCAAAGACGCACAGGAGGCATTTTTTGAGCCGCATCAAAATCAAATCGCACAGTGGTTCACACTTGTGCAATGCGATTCTGTGTGTACTTGCAGATCGCACTGCGATATGCAATCAAACTGGGGGTGTCGTTAACGTTTAATTGACACCCCCTGCGTATCGCATATGGCAGTGGGAACTGCCAGATGTGTGGATGCGATGCGGTAACACGCTGCATATTGGCAGCGTTCCCGCATCGCACAAGTGTGAACCGAGCCTAAGACTGAAATCCAGTCATTTCTTGGTAAAAGGAAGCAAACACAGGTAAAATGGTCCCAAAATTAAATTTTGCATATTTTGGGGGTTTTGCCCTTAAAATGTTCACATCTTTGGCCAAAAGCTTAGGGAGGCAGAAAATGTGTCAAAACGGGATCAAAAGTCCCCAAAACGGAAACAACAACACTTTAAAGCCCAAAATGTCAAGGAGAAAAGTGTTTTAATGTCACTTCCAGTTTTAAGGAGGTCACTTCCGGTTTGCCATTTCCGGTTTCAGACAATGCCAGTTTCCCAGGTAATTTCAAAGCTTTTTAAGTGCCCGTTCACACTCATGCGGCTGTGGAGATCGCATTTAATTTGGAGCGCACTGCTCCTTCATTACATGCGATCTCATGTGCGGTGCAAATTTCAGCCATACACTTTGTATGGCTGAATTCGCACTGCATCCGCACCAAAGACGCACAGGAGGCATTTTTTGAGCCGCATCAAAATCAAATCGCACAGTGGCTCACACTTGTGCGATGCGATTCTGTGCGTACTTGCAGATCGCACTGCGATATGCAATCAAACTGGGGGTGTCGTTAACGTTTAATTGACACCCCCTGCGTATCACATATGGCAGTGGGAACTGCCAGATGTGTGGATGCGATGCGGTAACACGCTGCATATTCGCAGCGTTCCCGCATCGCACAAGTGGGAACCGAGCCTAAGACTGAAATCCAGTCATTTTTCATCTCTCTGGTCATTTCTTGGTAAAAGGAAGCAAACACAGGTAAAATGGTCCCAAAATTAAATTTTGTATATTTTGGGGGTTTTGCCCTTAAAATGATCACATCTTTGGCCAAAGGCTTAGGGAGGCAGAAAATGTGTCAAAACGGGAACAAAAGTCCCCAAAACGGATACAACAACACTTTAAAGCCCAAAATGTCAAGGAGAAAAGTGTTTTAATGCCACTTCCGGTTTTAAGGAGGTCACTTCCGGTTTGCCACTTCCGGGTTTCAGACAATGCCAGTTTCCCAGGTAATTTCAAAGCTTTTTAAGTGCCCTTTCACACTCGTGCGGCTGCGGAGATCGCATTTAATTCGGAGCACACTGCTCCTTCATTACATGCGATCTCATGTGCGGTGCGAATTTCAGCCATACACTTTCTATGGCTAAATTCGCACTGCATCTGCACCAAAGACGCACAGGAGGCATTTTTTGAGTCGCATCAAAATCAAATCGCACAGTGGTTCACACTTGTGCGATGCGATTCTGTGCGTACTTGCAGATCGCACTGCGATATGCAATCAAACTGGGGGTGTCGTTAATGTTTAATTGACACCCCCTGCGTATCGCATATGGCAGTGGGAACTGCCAGATGTGTGGATGCGATGCTGTAACACGCTGCATATTGGCAGCGTTCCCGCATCGCACAAGTGTGAACCGAGCCTAAGACTGAAATCCAGTCATTTTTCATCTCTGGTCATTTCTTGGTAAAAGGAAGCAAACACAGGTAAAATGGTCCCAAAATTTATTTTGCATATTTTGGGGGTTTTGCACTTAAAATGTTCACATCTTTGGCCAAAGGCTTAGGGAGGCAGAAAATGTGTCAGAACGGGATCAAAAGTCCCCAAAACGGATACAACAACACTTTAAAGCCCAAAATGTCAAGGAGAAAAGTGTTTTAATGCCACTTCCGGTTTTAAGAAGGTCACTTCCGGTTTGCCACTTCCGGTTTCAGACAATGCCAGTTTCCCAGGTAATTTCAAAGCTTTTTAAGTGCCGGTTCACACTTGTGCGGCTGCGGAGATCGCATTTAATTCGGAGCGCACTGCTCCTTCATTACATGCGATCTCATGTGCGGTGCGAATTTCAGCCATACACTTTGTATGGCTGAATTCGCACTGCATCCGCACCAAAGACGCACAGAAGGCATTTTTTGAGCCGCATCAAAATCAAATCGCACAGTGGTTCACACTTGTGCAATGCGATTCTGTGCGTACTTGCAGATCGCACTGCGATATGCAATCAAACTGGGGGTGTCGTTAACGTTTAATTGACACCCCCTGCGTATCGCATATGGCAGTGGGAACTGCCAGATGTGTGGATGCGATGCGGTAACACGCTGCATATTGGCAGCGTTCCCGCATCGCACAAGTGTGAACCTAGCCTAAGACTGAAATCCAGTCATTTTTCATCTCTCTGGTCATTTCTTGGTAAAAGGAAGCAAACACAGGTAAAATGGTCCCAAAATTAAATTTTGCGTATTTTGGGGGTTTTGCCCTTAAAATGATCACATCTTTGGCCAAAAGCTTAGGGAGGCAGAAAATGTGTCAAAACGGGATCAAAAGTCCCCAAAACGGAAACAACAACACTTTAAAGCCCAAAATGTCAAGGAGAAAAGTGTTTTAATGTCACTTCCGGTTTTAAGGAGGTCACTTCCGGTTTGCCATTTCCGGTTTCAGACAATGCCAGTTTCCCAGGTAATTTCAAAGCTTTTTAAGTGCCCGTTCACACTCATGCGGCTGTGGAGATCGCATTTAATTTGGAGCGCACTGCTCCTTCATTACATGCGATCTCATGTGCGGTGCAAATTTCAGCCATACACTTTGTATGGCTGAATTCGCACTGCATCCGCACCAAAGACGCACAGGAGGCATTTTTTGAGCCGCATCAAAATCAAATCGCACAGTGGCTCACACTTGTGCGATGCGATTCTGTGCGTACTTGCAGATCGCACTGCGATATGCAATCAAACTGGGGGTGTCGTTAACGTTTAATTGACACCCCCTGCGTATCACATATGGCAGTGGGAACTGCCAGATGTGTGGATGCGATGCGGTAACACGCTGCATATTCGCAGCGTTCCCGCATCGCACAAGTGGGAACCGAGCCTAAGACTGAAATCCAGTCATTTTTCATCTCTCTGGTCATTTCTTGGTAAAAGGAAGCAAACACAGGTAAAATGGTCCCAAAATTAAATTTTGCATATTTTGGGGGTTTTGCCCTTAAAATGTTCACATCTTTGGCCAAAGGATTAGGGAGGCAGAAAATGTGTCAAAACGGGATCAAAAGTCCCCAAAACGGATACAACAACACTTTAAAGCCCAAAATGTCAAGGAGAAAAGTGTTTTAATGCCACTTCCGGTTTTAAGGAGGTCACTTCCGGTTTGCCACTTCCGGGTTTCAGACAATGCCAGTTTCCCAGGTAATTTCAAAGCTTTTTAAGTGCCCTTTCACACTCGTGCGGCTGCAGAGATCGCATTTAATTCGGAGCACACTGCTCCTTCATTACATGCAATCTCATGTGCGGTGTGAATTTCAGCCATACACTTTGTATGGCTGAATTCACACTGCATCTGCACCAAAGACGCACAGGAAGCATTTTTTGAGCCGCATCAAAATCAAATCGCACAGTGGTTCACACTTGTGCGATGCGATTCTGTGCGTACTTGCAGATCGCACTGCTATATGCAATCAAACTGGGGGTGTCGTTAACGTTTAATTGACACCCCCTGCGTATCGCATATGGCAGTGGGAACTGCCAGATGTGTGGATGCAATGTGGTAACACGCTGCATATTGGCAGCGTTCCCGCATCGCACAAGTGTGAACCGAGCCTAAGACTGAAATCTAGTCATTTTTCATCTCTCTGGTCATTTCTTGGTAAAAGGAAGCAAACACAGGTAAAATGGTCCCAAAATTAAATTTTGCATATTTTGGGGGTTTTGCCCTTAAAATGTTCACATCTTTGGCCAAAGGCTTAGGGAGGCAGAAAATGTGTCAAAACGGGATCAAAAGTCCCCAAAACGGATACAACAACACTTTAAAGCCCAAAATGTCAAGGAGAAAAGTGTTTTAATGTCACTTTCGGTTTTAAGGAGGTCACTTCCGGTTTGCCACTTCCGGTTTCAGACAATGCCAGTTTCCTAGGTAATTTCAAAGCTTTTTAAGTGCCCTTTCACACTCGTGCGGCTGCGGAGATCGCATTTAATTCGGAGCGCACTGCTCCTTCATTACATGCGATCTCATGTGCGGTGTGAATTTCAGCCATACACTTTGTATGGCTGAATTCACACTGCATCTGCACCAAAGACGCACAGGAAGCATTTTTTGAGCCGCATCAAAATCAAATCGCACAGTGGTTCACACTTGTGCAATGCGATTCTGTGTGTACTTGCAGATCGCACTGCGATATGCAATCAAACTGGGGGTGTCGTTAACGTTTAATTGACACCCCCTGCGTATCGCATATGGCAGTGGGAACTGCCAGATGTGTGGATGCGATGCGGTAACACGCTGCATATTGGCAGCGTTCCCGCATCGCACAAGTGTGAACCGAGCCTAAGACTGAAATCCAGTCATTTTTCATCTCTCTGGTCATTTCTTGGTAAAAGGAAGCAAACACAGGTAAAATGGTCCCAAAATTAAATTTTGCATATTTTGGGGGTTTTGCCCTTAAAATGTTCACATCTTTGGCCAAAGGCTTAGGGAGGCAGAAAATGTGTCAAAACGGGATCAAAAGTCCCCAAAACGGATACAACAACACTTTAAAGCCCAAAATGTCAAGGAAAAAAGTGTTTTAATGTCACTTTCTGTTTTAAGGGGTTCACTTCCGGTTTGCCACTTCCGGTTTCAGACAATGCCAGTTTCCTAGGTAATTTCAAAGCTTTTTAAGTGCCCTTTCACACTCGTGCGGCTGCGGAGATCGCATTTAATTTGGAGCGCACTGCTCCTTCATTACATGCGATCTCATGTGCGGTGTGAATTTCAGCCATACACTTTGTATGGCTGAATTCACACTGCATCTGCAACAAAGACGCACAGGAAGCATTTTTTGAGCCGCATCAAAATCAAATCGCACAGTGGTTCACACTTGTGCGATGCGATTCTGTGCGTACTTGCAGATCGCACTGCGATATGCAATCAAACTGGGGGTGTCGTTAACGTTTAATTGACACCCCCTGCGTATCACATATGGCAGTGGGAACTGCCAGATGTGTGGATGCGATGCGGTAACACGCTGCATATTCGCAGCGTTCCCGCATCGCACAAGTGGGAACCGAGCCTAAGACTGAAATCCAGTCATTTTTCATCTCTCTGGTCATTTCTTGGTAAAAGGAAGCAAACACAGGTAAAATGGTCCCAAAATTAAATTTTGTATATTTTGGGGGTTTTGCCCTTAAAATGATCACATCTTTGGCCAAAGGCTTAGGGAGGCAGAAAATGTGTCAAAACGGGAACAAAAGTCCCCAAAACGGATACAACAACACTTTAAAGCCCAAAATGTCAAGGAGAAAAGTGTTTTAATGCCACTTCCGGTTTTAAGGAGGTCACTTCCGGTTTGCCACTTCCGGGTTTCAGACAATGCCAGTTTCCCAGGTAATTTCAAAGCTTTTTAAGTGCCCTTTCACACTCGTGCGGCTGCGGAGATCGCATTTAATTCGGAGCACACTGCTCCTTCATTACATGCTGTGACGGAAGTGTAGGTAAGACAGAACGCACATGGAGAGCAGGAGTGCCAACAAAGCCTTTTATTGAACGGTAGCGGGTATGTTCACAAAGAAAGGGCCAAACAAAGGTGTCCAGGGTCAGACCCAACGTGGGTAGGACAGAGTTCCAGATAACAGGGGTAGTCCATAACAGGGGCTCCCAATAGAATGGGCAAAGTCCTGGCCAGCGAGGGATTGGGCCACACACGGAGCAGGGCAAACAATGAGGTGACAAAGTTCAGGCAGAGTTCTGGTAGGCCCAGTGTTAATCCACTCACCAGCAGGAAGGTCCAGGATGTATCCAAAATCCAGGTTGTAGGAAGGGACAGGGTAAATCCAAAATCCAGGTTGTCAGGCAGGTTTGAAGAGGCCCGCAGGAACCAATAGGGGATTCTGTGTTCCCTGGCCGCAGCTCAGAGACACACAGTCTTCCAAACAGCAGAGATGAACAACCCCCGAGAGACTCTCACTCAGCTAAATATCTTAGGACTTGTGTGTCAGCAGGTGGGCCAGGCAACTCCCAGCCAGGCGTCCAGTTTCCCCAGCAACCAGCCCCGCCCCCCTCTACTCGAGCCCACACAAGGAATGTGTTCATTGTCCACAGTGAGCATGAAGGCGGAGAAGCAGACATTCAGGCACCTTGCTGGGGAGGGGAGGAGGACAGCACAGTGGGGGGGGCAGGCAAAGGAGTGAGCAGCCAGGGGGGAGGGAAGAATCCCATGCTGGGGAAGATAGTAAAGTACTGGGGGTGCAGAAGAGAGGAAAAGAAGGGGGGGGAAGTAGGGTCCGTGACAACCCCTCCCCCTTTTATTTTACAAGTGCCGACAGGGGGACCTCGGCAGGTCTCCCTGGAGGCACTTGTGGTAATAGGCTCACCTACTGAAGGTCCTGCTGCCGGGTATGGTGGGACAAGGGGATAAACACTGTAGACTCCCTGAGGAGGATTGGGCGCCATGGTGGTCAGCCAGTCACTGGGAGGCTGGGGTAGAGGTCCTTCCGCTGGGGCCAACTCTGGGTAGTTGACTGGGCGACTGTGGCTGGCGGATGTGGTGCGACGGTTCTGAGGGCAGCTGGCCTGAAGATGCCCAGGTTGGTTACACCTATAGCACCGGAATTTGCTCAATGTGGGGTCAGAGTCTAGTTCCTGTTTAAATTTCTCACGGTCCCAGGTCAGGGTGGTATTCTGGTCAGGGTTGGTAACACTCACCGGATCCAGGGCAGAAGGGGAGTCCCGTTGGGTTTTCTCGGCAGGCAGGCCGTGGCTGGCTTGGCTCCTGGTCACAGCTCCGACGTATTGACACTGTAGCTCTCCTAAATCATTTCCAAGCAGAATGTCCGCAGGTAGTCCAGCCATGATTCCAATTTGGCAGCGCTTTTCCCCAAACCCATAGTCAAGGCGAACCGACGCCTTGGGGATGTGTTTCGTAGTACCACCTGCCATTTCAATAAAGAACCCGGGGCCTGGCTTGATGGCTTCTGGTTTTACCACGCGGGGATCAGCAATGGTGAGGAAGGCCCCAGTGTCCCGAAATCCCGTAGTTCTCTCTCCATCAATCAGGACCTCCTGCAGGTGGCGCTGCCTCTGCTCTGGGTAGGATGGGACAAGGGGATGAACACCGTAGACTCCCCTAGGAGGATTGGCAACAGTGGGGGTCAGCCAGTCACTGGGAGGTGGGGGTAGTGGTTCTTCCTCTGGGGTCAACTCTAGGTAGTTGACTGGGCGACTGTGGCTGGCAGACGTGGTGCGACGGTACTGAGGGCAGCTGGCCTGAAGATGCCCGGGCTGGTTGCACCCATAGCACCGGCGGTCCAGAAATGGCCCAGAAGTACGAGGTCGGTAGGAAGGGGCTGTGGATGGTGTTGGGGCGACAGGGCGCTGGAGGAGTGGCAGGGGGTTGCTGGGAAGTGGTCTGCCTGTGTTCTGGGCTTTGGGCGGCTCGACTACCAGTCTTTTCCAATGGGGTTTAATGGCAAGGGCCTCGTCTGCCAGTGCAGCCGCCCGTTCAAGGGTGCCAGGGTCCCTCTCCTTCACCCACTCCCGCACCTCTGCTGGGCATTTGGCAAAGAATTGTTCCTTTAGAAAGGCCTGGACAACTTGTTCAATAGTAAAGGCCTGCTCCCCCTCCAGCCAGCGTCTGCAGGCCAGCGAGATTTTGTGCGCATACATCTTGAAGGAGGGCTCAGAATGACAGGAGAGGTCCCGGAATTTGATCCGGTGGGTTTCTGAAGTTACCGCGTAGTGTTCTAGTATAGTCTGTTTGATCCTACTGTAATCTCGATTCCACTGTGCGTTCATTGTCCGGTAGGCAGCAGCCGCACCCCCTTGCAGCAGGCCCACTAGGTGGCGTACCCAGTCTCCACGGGGCACCTCCAGCAGCTGACATAAGTGTTCGAAGTCCTGGAAGAACCCTTCCACATCCCCTGTAGCTTCACAAAATGGCTTGAAGTCTTTACGAGTCACCCTTGGCCGATCAGGCCCACCGACTCGTGGGCTGGGGAGAGGGTCATATCCCCTGAGGCCTCTCATGGTTTCTCGCTCATGAGCCCTTCGGATAGCCTCCCGCTTGTCATCCAAGGTGGCCCCGGGCCCCAGGATAGCCATCTCCTCTTCGTACCATGTGATCCACGGGCTCCTGGGACTTGAGACGGTGGATGCACTCTGTTCATTCTCTGACGGCGGAGCATTCAAGCTTTCAGTTCTCTGAAGGCCGGCTTCCTCAATGGCGGTGACCAGCTCTTCTTTGGACAGGCCCCTGTAGGTAAGGCTTAACTCCTGAGCCTTTTCTTGCAAACTTGCCACAGTCCAATTCCTGTACTCCCCACCCCGCGTTGGGTCCAGTGTGAGGGGGCTGCTCTCCATCCTCTTCAGCGTTCTGATCCCGCCGCTGCCAACCAGTGTGACGGAAGTGTAGGTAAGACAGAACGCACATGGAGAGCAGGAGTGCCAACAAAGCCTTTTATTGAACGGTAGCGGGTATGTTCACAAAGAAAGGGCCAAACAAAGGTGTCCAGGGTCAGACCCAACGTGGGTAGGACAGAGTTCCAGATAACAGGGGTAGTCCATAACAGGGGCTCCCAATAGAATGGGCAAAGTCCTGGCCAGCGAGGGATTGGGCCACACACGGAGCAGGGCAAACAATGAGGTGACAAAGTTCAGGCAGAGTTCTGGTAGGCCCAGTGTTAATCCACTCACCAGCAGGAAGGTCCAGGATGTATCCAAAATCCAGGTTGTAGGAAGGGACAGGGTAAATCCAAAATCCAGGTTGTCAGGCAGGTTTGAAGAGGCCCGCAGGAACCAATAGGGGATTCTGTGTTCCCTGGCCGCAGCTCAGAGACACACAGTCTTCCAAACAACAGAGATGAACAACCCCCGAGAGACTCTCACTCAGCTAAATATCTTAGGACTTGTGTGTCAGCAGGTGGGCCAGGCAACTCCCAGCCAGGCGTCCAGTTTCCCCAGCAACCAGCCCCGCCCCCCTCTACTCGAGCCCACACAAGGAATGTGTTCATTGTCCACAGTGAGCATGAAGGCGGAGAAGCAGACATTCAGGCACCTTGCTGGGGAGGGGAGGAGGACAGCACAGTGGGGGGGGCAGGCAAAGGAGTGAGCAGCCAGGGGGGAGGGAAGAATCCCATGCTGGGGAAGATAGTAAAGTACTGGGGGTGCAGAAGAGAGGAAAAGAAGGGGGGGGAAGTAGGGTCCGTGACACATGCGATCTCATGTGCGGTGCGAATTTCAGCCATACACTTTCTATGGCTAAATTCGCACTGCATCTGCACCAAAGACGCACAGGAGGCATTTTTTGAGTCGCATCAAAATCAAATCGCACAGTGGTTCACACTTGTGCGATGCGATTCTGTGCGTACTTGCAGATCGCACTGCGATATGCAATCAAACTGGGGGTGTCGTTAATGTTTAATTGACACCCCCTGCGTATCGCATATGGCAGTGGGAACTGCCAGATGTGTGGATGCGATGCTGTAACACGCTGCATATTGGCAGCGTTCCCGCATCGCACAAGTGTGAACCGAGCCTAAGACTGAAATCCAGTCATTTTTCATCTCTGGTCATTTCTTGGTAAAAGGAAGCAAACACAGGTAAAATGGTCCCAAAATTTATTTTGCATATTTTGGGGGTTTTGCACTTAAAATGTTCACATCTTTGGCCAAAGGCTTAGGGAGGCAGAAAATGTGTCAGAACGGGATCAAAAGTCCCCAAAACGGATACAACAACACTTTAAAGCCCAAAATGTCAAGGAGAAAAGTGTTTTAATGCCACTTCCGGTTTTAAGAAGGTCACTTCCGGTTTGCCACTTCCGGTTTCAGACAATGCCAGTTTCCCAGGTAATTTCAAAGCTTTTTAAGTGCCGGTTCACACTTGTGCGGCTGCGGAGATCGCATTTAATTCGGAGCGCACTGCTCTTTCATTACATGCGATCTCATGTGCGGTGCGAATTTCAGCCATACACTTTGTATGGCTGAATTCGCACTGCATCTGCACCAAAGACGCACAGGAGGCATTTTTTGAGCCGCATCAAAATAAAATCGCACAGTGGTTCACACTTGTGCGATGCGATTCTGTGCGTACTTGCAGATCGCACTGCGATATGCAATCAAACTGGGGGTGTCGTTAACGTTTAATTGACACCCCCTGCGTATCGCATATGGCAGTGGGAACTGCCAGATGTGTGGATGCGATGCGGTAACACACTGCATATTGGCAGCGTTCCCGCATTGCACAAGTGTGAACCGAGCCTAAGACTGAAATCCAGTCATTTTCCATCTCTCTGGTCATTTCTTGGTAAAAGGAAGCAAACACAGGTAAAATGGTCCCAAAATTAAATTTTGCATATTTTGGGGGTTTTGCCCTTAAAATGTTCACATCTTTGGCCAAAGGCTTAGGGAGGCAGAAAATGTGTCAAAACGGGAACAAAAGTCCCCAAAACGGATACAACAACACTTTAAAGCCCAAAATGTCAAGGAGAAAAGTGTTTTAATGCCACTTCCGGTTTTAAGGAGGTCACTTCCGGTTTGCCACCTCCGGGTTTCAGACAATGCCAGTTTCCCAGGTAATTTCAAAGCTTTTTAAGTGCCCTTTCACACTCGTGCGGCAGCGGAGATCGCATTTAATTCGGAGCACACTGCTCCTTCGTTACATGCGATCTCATGTGCGGTGCGAATTTCAGCCATACACTTTCTATGGCTAAATTCGCACTGCATCCGCACCAAAGACGCACAGGAGGCATTTTTTGAGTCGCATCAAAATCAAATCGCACAGTGGTTCACACTTGTGCGATGCGATTCTGTGCGTACTTGCAGATCGCACTGCGATATGCAATCAAACTGGGGGTGTCGTTAACGTTTAATTGACACCCCCTGCGTATCGCATATGGCAGTGGGAACTGCCAGATGTGTGGATGCGATGCGGTAACACGCTGCATATTCGCAGCGTTCCCGCATCGCACAAGTGGGAACCGAGCCTAAGACTGAAATCCAGTCATTTTTCATCTCTCTGGTCATTTCTTGGTAAAAGGAAGCAAACACAGGTAAAATGGTCCCAAAATTAAATTTTGTATATTTTGGGGGTTTTGCCCTTAAAATGATCACATCTTTGGCCAAAGGCTTAGGGAGGCAGAAAATGTGTCAAAACGGGAACAAAAGTCCCCAAAACGGATACAACAACACTTTAAAGCCCAAAATGTCAAGGAGAAAAGTGTTTTAATGCCACTTCCGGTTTTAAGGAGGTCACTTCCGGTTTGCCACTTCCGGGTTTCAGACAATGCCAGTTTCCCAGGTAATTTCAAAGCTTTTTAAGTGCCCTTTCACACTCGTGCGGCTGCGGAGATCGCATTTAATTCGGAGCACACTGCTCCTTCATTACATGCTGTGACGGAAGTGTAGGTAAGACAGAACGCACATGGAGAGCAGGAGTGCCAACAAAGCCTTTTATTGAACGGTAGCGGGTATGTTCACAAAGAAAGGGCCAAACAAAGGTGTCCAGGGTCAGACCCAACGTGGGTAGGACAGAGTTCCAGATAACAGGGGTAGTCCATAACAGGGGCTCCCAATAGAATGGGCAAAGTCCTGGCCAGCGAGGGATTGGGCCACACACGGAGCAGGGCAAACAATGAGGTGACAAAGTTCAGGCAGAGTTCTGGTAGGCCCAGTGTTAATCCACTCACCAGCAGGAAGGTCCAGGATGTATCCAAAATCCAGGTTGTAGGAAGGGACAGGGTAAATCCAAAATCCAGGTTGTCAGGCAGGTTTGAAGAGGCCCGCAGGAACCAATAGGGGATTCTGTGTTCCCTGGCCGCAGCTCAGAGACACACAGTCTTCCAAACAGCAGAGATGAACAACCCCCGAGAGACTCTCACTCAGCTAAATATCTTAGGACTTGTGTGTCAGCAGGTGGGCCAGGCAACTCCCAGCCAGGCGTCCAGTTTCCCCAGCAACCAGCCCCGCCCCCCTCTACTCGAGCCCACACAAGGAATGTGTTCATTGTCCACAGTGAGCATGAAGGCGGAGAAGCAGACATTCAGGCACCTTGCTGGGGAGGGGAGGAGGACAGCACAGTGGGGGGGGCAGGCAAAGGAGTGAGCAGCCAGGGGGGAGGGAAGAATCCCATGCTGGGGAAGATAGTAAAGTACTGGGGGTGCAGAAGAGAGGAAAAGAAGGGGGGGGAAGTAGGGTCCGTGACAACCCCTCCCCCTTTTATTTTACAAGTGCCGACAGGGGGACCTCGGCAGGTCTCCCTGGAGGCACTTGTGGTAATAGGCTCACCTACTGAAGGTCCTGCTGCCGGGTATGGTGGGACAAGGGGATAAACACTGTAGACTCCCTGAGGAGGATTGGGCGCCATGGTGGTCAGCCAGTCACTGGGAGGCTGGGGTAGAGGTCCTTCCGCTGGGGCCAACTCTGGGTAGTTGACTGGGCGACTGTGGCTGGCGGATGTGGTGCGACGGTTCTGAGGGCAGCTGGCCTGAAGATGCCCAGGTTGGTTACACCTATAGCACCGGAATTTGCTCAATGTGGGGTCAGAGTCTAGTTCCTGTTTAAATTTCTCACGGTCCCAGGTCAGGGTGGTATTCTGGTCAGGGTTGGTAACACTCACCGGATCCAGGGCAGAAGGGGAGTCCCGTTGGGTTTTCTCGGCAGGCAGGCCGTGGCTGGCTTGGCTCCTGGTCACAGCTCCGACGTATTGACACTGTAGCTCTCCTAAATCATTTCCAAGCAGAATGTCCGCAGGTAGTCCAGCCATGATTCCAATTTGGCAGCGCTTTTCCCCAAACCCATAGTCAAGGCGAACCGACGCCTTGGGGATGTGTTTCGTAGTACCACCTGCCATTTCAATAAAGAACCCGGGGCCTGGCTTGATGGCTTCTGGTTTTACCACGCGGGGATCAGCAATGGTGAGGAAGGCCCCAGTGTCCCGAAATCCCGTAGTTCTCTCTCCATCAATCAGGACCTCCTGCAGGTGGCGCTGCCTCTGCTCTGGGTAGGATGGGACAAGGGGATGAACACCGTAGACTCCCCTAGGAGGATTGGCAACAGTGGGGGTCAGCCAGTCACTGGGAGGTGGGGGTAGTGGTTCTTCCTCTGGGGTCAACTCTAGGTAGTTGACTGGGCGACTGTGGCTGGCAGACGTGGTGCGACGGTACTGAGGGCAGCTGGCCTGAAGATGCCCGGGCTGGTTGCACCCATAGCACCGGCGGTCCAGAAATGGCCCAGAAGTACGAGGTCGGTAGGAAGGGGCTGTGGATGGTGTTGGGGCGACAGGGCGCTGGAGGAGTGGCAGGGGGTTGCTGGGAAGTGGTCTGCCTGTGTTCTGGGCTTTGGGCGGCTCGACTACCAGTCTTTTCCAATGGGGTTTAATGGCAAGGGCCTCGTCTGCCAGTGCAGCCGCCCGTTCAAGGGTGCCAGGGTCCCTCTCCTTCACCCACTCCCGCACCTCTGCTGGGCATTTGGCAAAGAATTGTTCCTTTAGAAAGGCCTGGACAACTTGTTCAATAGTAAAGGCCTGCTCCCCCTCCAGCCAGCGTCTGCAGGCCAGCGAGATTTTGTGCGCATACATCTTGAAGGAGGGCTCAGAATGACAGGAGAGGTCCCGGAATTTGATCCGGTGGGTTTCTGAAGTTACCGCGTAGTGTTCTAGTATAGTCTGTTTGATCCTACTGTAATCTCGATTCCACTGTGCGTTCATTGTCCGGTAGGCAGCAGCCGCACCCCCTTGCAGCAGGCCCACTAGGTGGCGTACCCAGTCTCCACGGGGCACCTCCAGCAGCTGACATAAGTGTTCGAAGTCCTGGAAGAACCCTTCCACATCCCCTGTAGCTTCACAAAATGGCTTGAAGTCTTTACGAGTCACCCTTGGCCGATCAGGCCCACCGACTCGTGGGCTGGGGAGAGGGTCATATCCCCTGAGGCCTCTCATGGTTTCTCGCTCATGAGCCCTTCGGATAGCCTCCCGCTTGTCATCCAAGGTGGCCCCGGGCCCCAGGATAGCCATCTCCTCTTCGTACCATGTGATCCACGGGCTCCTGGGACTTGAGACGGTGGATGCACTCTGTTCATTCTCTGACGGCGGAGCATTCAAGCTTTCAGTTCTCTGAAGGCCGGCTTCCTCAATGGCGGTGACCAGCTCTTCTTTGGACAGGCCCCTGTAGGTAAGGCTTAACTCCTGAGCCTTTTCTTGCAAACTTGCCACAGTCCAATTCCTGTACTCCCCACCCCGCGTTGGGTCCAGTGTGAGGGGGCTGCTCTCCATCCTCTTCAGCGTTCTGATCCCGCCGCTGCCAACCAGTGTGACGGAAGTGTAGGTAAGACAGAACGCACATGGAGAGCAGGAGTGCCAACAAAGCCTTTTATTGAACGGTAGCGGGTATGTTCACAAAGAAAGGGCCAAACAAAGGTGTCCAGGGTCAGACCCAACGTGGGTAGGACAGAGTTCCAGATAACAGGGGTAGTCCATAACAGGGGCTCCCAATAGAATGGGCAAAGTCCTGGCCAGCGAGGGATTGGGCCACACACGGAGCAGGGCAAACAATGAGGTGACAAAGTTCAGGCAGAGTTCTGGTAGGCCCAGTGTTAATCCACTCACCAGCAGGAAGGTCCAGGATGTATCCAAAATCCAGGTTGTAGGAAGGGACAGGGTAAATCCAAAATCCAGGTTGTCAGGCAGGTTTGAAGAGGCCCGCAGGAACCAATAGGGGATTCTGTGTTCCCTGGCCGCAGCTCAGAGACACACAGTCTTCCAAACAACAGAGATGAACAACCCCCGAGAGACTCTCACTCAGCTAAATATCTTAGGACTTGTGTGTCAGCAGGTGGGCCAGGCAACTCCCAGCCAGGCGTCCAGTTTCCCCAGCAACCAGCCCCGCCCCCCTCTACTCGAGCCCACACAAGGAATGTGTTCATTGTCCACAGTGAGCATGAAGGCGGAGAAGCAGACATTCAGGCACCTTGCTGGGGAGGGGAGGAGGACAGCACAGTGGGGGGGGCAGGCAAAGGAGTGAGCAGCCAGGGGGGAGGGAAGAATCCCATGCTGGGGAAGATAGTAAAGTACTGGGGGTGCAGAAGAGAGGAAAAGAAGGGGGGGGAAGTAGGGTCCGTGACACATGCGATCTCATGTGCGGTGCGAATTTCAGCCATACACTTTCTATGGCTAAATTCGCACTGCATCTGCACCAAAGACGCACAGGAGGCATTTTTTGAGTCGCATCAAAATCAAATCGCACAGTGGTTCACACTTGTGCGATGCGATTCTGTGCGTACTTGCAGATCGCACTGCGATATGCAATCAAACTGGGGGTGTCGTTAATGTTTAATTGACACCCCCTGCGTATCGCATATGGCAGTGGGAACTGCCAGATGTGTGGATGCGATGCTGTAACACGCTGCATATTGGCAGCGTTCCCGCATCGCACAAGTGTGAACCGAGCCTAAGACTGAAATCCAGTCATTTTTCATCTCTGGTCATTTCTTGGTAAAAGGAAGCAAACACAGGTAAAATGGTCCCAAAATTTATTTTGCATATTTTGGGGGTTTTGCACTTAAAATGTTCACATCTTTGGCCAAAGGCTTAGGGAGGCAGAAAATGTGTCAGAACGGGATCAAAAGTCCCCAAAACGGATACAACAACACTTTAAAGCCCAAAATGTCAAGGAGAAAAGTGTTTTAATGCCACTTCCGGTTTTAAGAAGGTCACTTCCGGTTTGCCACTTCCGGTTTCAGACAATGCCAGTTTCCCAGGTAATTTCAAAGCTTTTTAAGTGCCGGTTCACACTTGTGCGGCTGCGGAGATCGCATTTAATTCGGAGCGCACTGCTCTTTCATTACATGCGATCTCATGTGCGGTGCGAATTTCAGCCATACACTTTGTATGGCTGAATTCGCACTGCATCTGCACCAAAGACGCACAGGAGGCATTTTTTGAGCCGCATCAAAATAAAATCGCACAGTGGTTCACACTTGTGCGATGCGATTCTGTGCGTACTTGCAGATCGCACTGCGATATGCAATCAAACTGGGGGTGTCGTTAACGTTTAATTGACACCCCCTGCGTATCGCATATGGCAGTGGGAACTGCCAGATGTGTGGATGCGATGCGGTAACACACTGCATATTGGCAGCGTTCCCGCATTGCACAAGTGTGAACCGAGCCTAAGACTGAAATCCAGTCATTTTCCATCTCTCTGGTCATTTCTTGGTAAAAGGAAGCAAACACAGGTAAAATGGTCCCAAAATTAAATTTTGCATATTTTGGGGGTTTTGCCCTTAAAATGTTCACATCTTTGGCCAAAGGCTTAGGGAGGCAGAAAATGTGTCAAAACGGGAACAAAAGTCCCCAAAACGGATACAACAACACTTTAAAGCCCAAAATGTCAAGGAGAAAAGTGTTTTAATGCCACTTCCGGTTTTAAGGAGGTCACTTCCGGTTTGCCACCTCCGGGTTTCAGACAATGCCAGTTTCCCAGGTAATTTCAAAGCTTTTTAAGTGCCCTTTCACACTCGTGCGGCAGCGGAGATCGCATTTAATTCGGAGCACACTGCTCCTTCGTTACATGCGATCTCATGTGCGGTGCGAATTTCAGCCATACACTTTCTATGGCTAAATTCGCACTGCATCCGCACCAAAGACGCACAGGAGGCATTTTTTGAGTCGCATCAAAATCAAATCGCACAGTGGTTCACACTTGTGCGATGCGATTCTGTGCGTACTTGCAGATCGCACTGCGATATGCAATCAAACTGGGGGTGTCGTTAACCTTTAATTGACACCCCCTGCGTATCGCATATGGCAGTGGGAACTGCCAGATGTGTGGATGCAATGCGGTAACACGCTGCATATTCGCAGCAATCCCACATCGCACAAGTGGGAACCGAGCCTAAGACTGAAATCCAGTCATTTTTCATCTCTCTGGTCATTTCTTGGTAAAAGGAAGCAAACACAGGTAAAATGGTCCCAAAATTAAATTTTGCATATTTTGGGGGTTTTGCCCTTAAAATGTTCACATCTTTGGCCAAAGGCTTAGGGAGGCAGAAAATGTGTCAAAACGGGATCAAAAGTCCCCAAAACGGATACAACAACACTTTAAAGCCCAAAATGTCAAGGAGAAAAGTGTTTTAATGTCACTTTCGGTTTTAAGGAGGTCACTTCCGGTTTGCCACTTCCGGTTTCAGACAATGCCAGTTTCCTAGGTAATTTCAAAGCTTTTTAAGTGCCCTTTCACACTCGTGCGGCTGCGGAGATCGCATTTAATTCGGAGCGCACTGCTCCTTCATTACATGCGATCTCATGTGCGGTGTGAATTTCAGCCATACACTTTGTATGGCTGAATTCACACTGCATCTGCACCAAAGACGCACAGGAAGCATTTTTTTGAGCCGCATCAAAATCAAATCGCACAGTGGTTCACACTTGTGCGATGCGATTCTGTGCGTACTTGCAGATCGCACTGCGATATGCAATCAAACTGGGGGTGTCGTTAACGTTTAATTGACACCCCCTGCGTATCGCATATGGCAGTGGGAACTGCCAGATGTGTGGATGCGATGCGGTAACACGCTGCATATTGGCAGCGTTCCCGCATCGCACAAGTGTGAACCGAGCCTAAGACTGAAATCCAGTCATTTTTCATCTCTCTGGTCATTTCTTGGTAAAAGGAAGCAAACACAGGTAAAATGGTCCCAAAATTAAATTTTGCATATTTTGGGGGTTTTGCCCTTAAAATGTTCACATCTTTGGCCAAAAGCTTAGGGAGGCAGAAAATGTGTCAAAACGGGATCAAAAGTTCCCAAAACGGATACAACAACACTTTAAAGCCCAAAATGTCAAGGAGAAAAGTGTTTTAATGTCACTTCCGGTTTTAAGGAGGTCACTTCTGGTTTGCCATTTCCGGTCTCAGACAATGCCAGTTTCCCAGGTAATTTCAAAGCTTTTTAAGTGCCCGTTCACACTCATGCGGCTGCGGAGATCGCATTTAATTCGGAGCGCACTGCTCCTTCATTACATGCGATCTCATGTGCGGTGCGAATTTCAGCCATACACTTTGTATGGCTAAATTCGCACTGCATCCGCACCAAAGACGCACAGGAGGCATTTTTTGAGTCGCATCAAAATCAAATCGCACAGTGGCTTACACTTGTGCGATCCGATTCTGTGCTTACTTGCAGATCGCACTGCGATATGCAATCAAACTGGGGGTGTCGTTAACTTTTAATTGACACCCCCTGCGTATCGCATATGGCAGTGGGAACTGCTAGATGCGTTGATGCGATGCGGTAACACGCTGCATATTCGCAGCGTTCCCACATTGCACAAGTGTGAACCGAGCCTAAGACTGAAATCCAGTCATTTTTCATCTCTCTGGTCATTTCTTGGTAAAAGGAAGCAAACACAGGTAAAATGGTCCCAAAATTAAATTTTGCATATTTTGGGGGTTTTGCCCTTAAAATGTTCACATCTTTGGCCAAAGGCTTAGGGAGGCAGAAAATGTGTCAAAACGGGATCAAAAGTCCCCAAAACGGATACAACAACACTTTAAAGCCCAAAATGTCAAGGAGAAAAGTGTTTTAATGTCACTTCTGGTTTTAAGGAGGTCACTTACGGTTTGCCATTTCCGGTCTCAGACAATGCCAGTTTCCCAGGTAATTTCAAAGCTTTTTAAGTGCCCGTTCACACTCGTGCGGCTGCGAAGATCGCATTTAATTCGGAGCGCACTGCTCCTTCATTACATGCGATCTCATGTGCGGTGCGAATTTCAGCCATACACTTTGTATGGCTGAATTCGCACTGCATCCGCACCAAAGACGCACAGGAGGCATTTTTTGAGCCGCATCAAAATCAAATCGCACAGTGGTTCACACTTGTGCAATGCGATTCTGTGCGTACTTGCAGATCGCACTGCGATATGCAATCAAACTGGGGGTGTCGTTAACGTTTAATTGACACCCCCTGCGTATCGCATATGGCAGTGGGAACTGCCAGATGTGTGGATGCGATGCGGTAACACGCTGCATATTGGCAGCGTTCCCGCATCGCACAAGTGTGAACCGAGCTAAGACTGAAATCCAGTCATTTTTCATCTCTCTGGTCATTTCTTGGTAAAAGGAAGCAAACACAGGTAAAATGGTCCCAAAATTAAATTTTGCATATTTTGGGGGTTTTGCCCTTAAAATGTTCACATCTTTGGCCAAAAGCTTAGGGAGGCAGAAAATGTGTCAAAACGGGATCAAAAGTCCCCAAAACGGATACAACAACACTTTAAAGCCCAAAATGTCAAGGAGAAAAGTGTTTTAATGTCACTTCCGGTTTTAAGGAGGTCACTTCCGGTTTGCCATTTCCGGTTTCAGACAATGGCAGTTTCCCAGGTAATTTCAAAGCTTTTTAAGTGCCCGTTCACACTCGTGCGGCTGCGGAGATCGCATTTAATTAGGAGCGCACTGCTCCTTCATTACATGCGATCTCATGTGCGGTGCAAATTTCAGCCATACACTTTGTATGGCTAAATTCGCACTGCATCCGCACCAAAGACGCACAGGAGGCATTTTTTGAGTCGCATCAAAATCAAATCGCACAGTGGCTCACACTTGTGCGATCCGACTCTGTGCTTACTTGCAGATCGCACTGCGATATGCAATCAAACTGGGGGTGTCGTTAACTTTTAATTGACACCCCCTGCGTATCGCATATGGCAGTGGGAACTGCCAGATGTGTGGATGCGATGCGGTAACACGCTGCATATTGGCAGCGTTCCTGTCATGGTCTTACCTTCTTGCTGTTCTCCTTCGTTTGACATGTGCTGGCGGCCATCTTGGTTTCTGGGTTTCTTGTAGCCTCCCACCCTGCGGCTCCTCCTTCCCACTGGGAGGAGCTGGATGCCTAGCTCATATATATAGGAGGTCTGTTGCTTCAGTTCCCTGCTTGGTCCTCCTGTGTTCACATGCTACTAAGACTGCTGCTACTTCTGGTTCCTGTTCCTGGCTTCGTCTGACTACCCTGTTGGTTCCTGATCCTGGCTTCGTCTGACTACCCTGTTGGTTCCTGATCCTGGCTTCGTCTGACCACCCTGTTGGTTCCTGATCCTGGCTTCGTCTGACTACCCTGCCGGTTCCTGACCCCTGGCTTCGCAAAGACTCTGCATCGGTTTCGCCATCCATTTGGACTTTTGCTTTATAGCTTGTTTTTCAATAAAGCTGTCTTATTTTCACTTATCTGTTGTTGTACGTCTGGTTCATGGTTCCGTGACATTAGGACCAAGCCATGAATTATGACGGTACAGGGCCATCCTCGCTACCCACGCTGGTTGCCAGACTTGATCAGCAGGATCACCTGTTGGGTCGGTTCGCCGTGGCGTTGCAAACCCTGCTTGAACGCACGGTACCACAGGCCACGAATTCTGACGGTACAGGGCCATCCTCACTACCCACGCTGGTTGCCAGACTTGATCAGCAGGATCACCTGTTGGGTCAGTTCGCCGTGGCGTTGCAAACCCTGCTTGAACGCACGGTTCATTTCGCTCCCGTTGCCGATGGGTCGGTTGTCGCTCCTGGGTCCGCTCCTACTGCCGCTCCGGTTGTTGCGCCAGAGTCTACCCCGACACCTGTTGTTGCGCCCGCGGTGTTTCGGGGTATGTCCGGTTCTGCCCCCCTTCCACAGCGCTTTGGGGGAGAGCCAACTCAGTGCCGAGGTTTCCTTAACCAGGTGGGCATTTATTTCGAGTTGCTGCCACATGCCTTTCCTACTGAGAGATCAAAGGTGGGCTTCTTAATCTCGCTGCTCTCGGACAAGGCCTTGGCCTGGGCCAGCCCTTTATGGGAGAACAACAATCCGGTGGTTGCCGAGTTTTCCGGTTTTGTTGCTTCTCTTCGGAAGGTATTCGATGTGCCGGCTCGTGCTGCCTCTGCTGCGAAGCTCCTTATGTCCATCAGACAGGGTTCACGATCCGTAGCTGAATACGCCATTGAGTTTCGTACCCTGGCAGCAGAGGTGGGCTGGAATAATGAGGCTCTGGTCGCTGCTTTCTCTCATGGTCTCTCGGATGCCTTGAAGGATGAGGTTGCAGCTAAGGACCTACCAGTGGAGCTCGAGTCTCTTATTTCTTTCCTGATTTTGATTGACACCAGACTCAGGGAGAGACCTTCCTTTAAGGAGAGTCTGCGGAGGCCTCCTAACAGATTGGCGCCTACCTTTGTTGTCCCACCCGTGCCTCCCTCTCCTCCCACGCCTCCTGGGGATGACTTGTCTGGGGGTGAACCCATGCAGCTGGGGTTTGCTCGCCTGTCCGAGGGGGAGAGGGTACTCCGGAGACGCGAGGTCCGATGCATGTACTGTGGTCTCGGTGGGCATTTTCGGTTGGCATGTCCGAACCATCCAGGGAAACGCTCGCACCTGAGATCCTGTCGGGGGCAGATCTTGGGTGGAGTCTCCTCGTCCCCGGTTTCCCGTGTTGACAAACCACTGATCACTGTTGTCCTTTCCTGGGTCGGGGGCTCGGTGACGACCCAGGCGTTGGTGGACTCTGGTGCTGGTGGTTTGTTCATTGATAGTGTGTTCGCTGCCGCCAATTCCATTCCTCTGCAGGCTCGAGGTTCTCCTCTGGCTCTTGAAGCGATAGACGGCAGACCCCTTCTGCCGCCACACGTGACTCATGAGACCCTTCCAGTGGGGTTAGCCATTGGTGCCGTCCACAGAGAGTCGGTCTGCTTCCATGTTATTTCGTCTCCACACTACTCGGTGGTCTTGGGGTACCCCTGGCTCCAGAAGCATAATCCGATTTTCGATTGGAGATCGGCCGAGATCCTCTCGTGGTCACCGCAGTGTGGGACTAGTTGCATCCATGGGCCTGTCAAGTTGCTGTGTACTTCCTCGGACTCTCTGTTGCCCCCTGAATACGAGGAGTACCGGGATGTATTCGATAAGGTGCGCGCGGTTGCCCTACCTCCGCACCTCCCATACGATTGTGCCATCGAGTTACAATCTGGTGCCGTTCCTCCTCGTGGCAAAGTCTATCCACTGTCGGTAGCGGAGAATGAGGCCATGGAGGAGTACGTGAGGGAGGCGCTTTCACGTGGACACATTCGCAAATCCTCGTCCCCGGCAGGGGCTGGATTTTTCTTTGTGAAAAAGAAGGGCGGTGAGTTGAGGCCTTGCATCGATTACAGGGGTCTCAATCGCATCACGATCAAGAACGCTTACCCGATACCCTTGATTTCCGAGCTGTTCGATCGCCTTAAAGGGGCCACGGTCTTTACCAAACTCGACCTGAGGGCGGCATATAACCTCGTAAGGATCAAGGCGGGCGATGAGTGGAAGACCGCGTTTAACACCAGGACCGGTCATTATGAATCCTTGGTTATGCCCTTTGGGCTGTGCAATGCGCCCGCAGTCTTTCAGGAATTCATCAACGATGTTTTCCGTGACCTGTTGCAGCAGTGTGTGGTGGTCTACCTGGATGACATCTTGGTTTATTCTGAGTCCATGGAGACCCACATTCTGGATGTCAAACGAGTGTTGCAACGGTTACGAGAGAACAAGCTGTTCGGTAAGCTTGAGAAATGCGAATTTCACCGATCCCAGGTAACCTTCTTAGGTTACATCATTTCCGCTGAGGGGTTCTCCATGGATCCTGAGAAGGTTTCGGCTGTCTTACAGTGGCCCCAGCCCAGTGGTCTTCGCTCCCTGCAGCGCTTTTTGGGCTTCGCCAATTATTATCGGAAGTTCATCAGGGACTTTTCCATGCTAGCCAAGCCTCTCACGGATCTGACCAGGAAGGGCAGTAATTCCCAGGTCTGGCCGCCCGAGGCCATCCGAGCTTTTGAGGCTCTAAAGTCCGCCTTTGTGTCGGCTCCGATTCTGTCGCATCCCAACCCTGGGTTGCCCTTTGTCCTCGAGGTGGACGCGTCTGAGACGGGAGTAGGCGCCCTTCTGTCTCAGCGTAGAACACCAGAGGGTCCTCTGCTTCCTTGTGGGTTTTACTCCCGGAAACTGTCTTCCGCGGAGTGCAACTACCAGATTGGTGACAGGGAGTTATTGGCCATCGTGCAGGCTCTTAAAGAATGGAGGCACTTGCTCGAGGGTTCGGTGGTTCCGGTCCTCATCCTGACGGACCACAAGAACCTGACCTACCTCTCTGAGGCCAAGAGATTGACACCACGTCAGGCCAGATGGGCTCTGTTCTTGTCACGTTTTAATTACGTGGTCTCCTACCTACCCGGTTCCAAGAACATCAGGGCTGATGCCTTATCACGGCAGTACTCCGACCTGTCCAGGGAGGAGTCGATTCCGACTTCGGTCATACCTCCGAATCAGATCCTGGCTGCCATTCGCACCAGCCTGACCTCTCCCCTGGGTGAGCAGATTTTGGCGGCTCAATCTGGTGCTCCCTCTGGGAGACCCAACGGCAGATGTTTTGTGCCTGAGGAGTTGCGCACTCGGTTGTTGCGAACCTACCATAACTCCAAGACCGCGGGGCATCCTGGAAAGAATCAGCTGTCCTGGGCTGTTTCACGTCTGTTCTGGTGGCCTTCCCTACGTTCCGACATCGCCGCATATGTAGCGGCATGCTCCGTTTGTGCCCAGAGTAAGTCCCCTCGGCACCTTCCGTTGGGCCTTCTGCAACCCTTAGCCACCGGGGAGCGCCCATGGTCACACCTGGGGATGGATTTCATTGTGGACCTCCCTGCATCCCGAGGCCATACGGTCATTCTCATGATTGTGGATCGGTTTTCCAAAATGTGTCACTGTGTTCCTCTCAAGAAGTTACCCTCTGCACAGGAGTTGGCCACGATTTTTGCCAGGGAGGTCTTCCGGTTGCACGGTTTGCCCAAGGAGATTGTGTCGGATCGGGGGAGTCAGTTTGTGTCCAGGTTCTGGCGCGCCTTTTGCTCCCAGTTGGGGATTCATCTCTCCTTCTCCTCGGCCTACCACCCTCAGTCCAATGGGGCCGCAGAACGATCCAATCAGGCCTTGGAGCAATTCCTTCGTTGCTATGTCTCCGATCACCAAGACAATTGGGTTGACCTCCTGCCTTGGGCTGAGTTTGCCAGGAACACGGCGGTGAACTCTTCCTCTGGGACGTCTCCCTTCATGGCCAACTATGGGTTCCAACCTGCCGTGTTACCGGAGGTATTCTCTCCCCAGGATATTCCGGCTGTGGAGGATCACCTTTCCGTCCTACGTGCTTCTTGGGTACAGATCCAGAAGTCCCTTGAGGTCTCTGCGCAGCGCCAGAGACTCCAGGCTGATCGCAGACGAACGCCTGCTCCTTCCTACCAGGCCGGAGACCGTGTATGGTTGTCCACCCGCAACCTCAACCTTCGAGTGCCCACTCCCAAGCTGGCGCCTCGCTTTGTTGGTCCCTTCCGAGTGCTTCGCAGGGTAAACCCGGTAGCCTATGCCCTTGCGCTTCCTCCTGGCATGCGGATCTCCAACGTGTTTCATGTCTCCCTGTTGAAGCCTCTGGTGTGTAATCGTTTCACTTCCTCGGTTCCTCGGCCTCGTCCGGTCCGAGTGGGCAATCGTGAGGAGTATGAGGTGAGCAATATCCTGGACTCACGCCTGGTCCGCGGTCGGGTGCAGTTTTTGGTTCATTGGCGTGGTTATGGTCCAGAGGAGCGTTCCTGGGTTCCCTCCGCAGATGTCCATGCTCCTGCCTTGCTCCGAGCCTTCCACGCACGCTTCCCTCAGAAACCGTTCTTTACTCCGCGGAGGAGGGGCCCTTGAGGGGGAGGTACTGTCATGGTCTTACCTTCTTGCTGTTCTCCTTTGTTTGACATGTGCTGGCGGCCATCTTGGTTTCTGGGTTTCTTGTAGCCTCCCACCCTGCGGCTCCTCCTTCCCACTGGGAGGAGCTGGATGCCTAGCTCATATATATAGGAGGTCTGTGGCTTCAGTTCCCTGCTTGGTCCTCCTGTGTTCACATGCTACTAAGACTGCTGCTACTTCTGGTTCCTGATCCTGGCTTCGTCTGACTACCCTGTTGGTTCCTGATCCTGGCTTCGTCTGACTACCCTGTTGGTTCCTGATCCTGGCTTCGTCTGACTACCCTGTTGGTTCCTGATCCTGGCTTCGTCTGACCACCCTGTTGGTTCCTGATCCTGGCTTCGTCTGACTACCCTGTTGGTTCCTGATCCTGGCTTCGTCTGACCACCCTGTTGGTTCCTGATCCTGGCTTCGTCTGACTACCCTGCCGGTTCCTGACCCCTGGCTTCGCAAAGACTCTGCATCGGTTTCGCCATCCGTTTGGACTTTTGCTTTATAGCTTGTTTTTCAATAAAGCTGTCTTATTTTCACTTATCTGTTGTTGTACGTCTGGTTCATGGTTCCGTGACAGTTCCCGCATCGCACAAGTGTGAACCGAGCCTAAGACTGAAATCCAGTCATTTTTCATCTCTGGTCATTTCTTGGTAAAAGGAAGCAAACACAGGTAAAATGGTCCCAAAATTAAATTTTGCATATTTTGGGGGTTTTGCACTTAAAATGTTCACATCTTTGGCCAAAGGCTTAGGGAGGCAGAAAATGTGTCAAAACGGGATCAAAAGTCCCCAAAACGGATACAACAACACTTTAAAGCCCAAAATGTCAAGGAGAAAAGTGTTTAAATGTCACTTCCGGTTTTAAGGAGGTCACTTACGGTTTGCCACTTCCGGTTTCAGACAATGCCAGTTTCCCAGGTAATTTCAAAGCTTTTAAAGTGCCCGTTCACACTCGTGCGGCTGCAGAGATCGCATTTAATTCGGAGCACACTGCTCCTTCGTTACATGCGATCTCATGTGCGGTGCTGTGACAGAACCATCTGACTTTGTATTATATTGTTGCTGCCTCCTTTCGTCTGTTTGTTCGGCTGTTCCACGGCCCGTACAGCCCCCCCCTTTGTTCCCCTATGTTTTAGCTGCTACGCTCCAAATTCCTTTAAAGAGGTTGTCACTATGTCTGCAAATTCAATGTGTATTAGCTGCAGATTGAGGGGGGCGATTGTTTCCAGCAGCCCCCTCCTAAAGAATGTCTACTGATTAACTCAGTGCTTTTGTCTAAAATAGGACAGTATGTTAATAGAGTCTGAGACTATTGATAAGCATGTTAATGAGCTCACCTGGCTGTAATTACACAGTCATTGTTCATGTGGTATTCTCAAAGTATATATAAGTGTTGTGTTTCTTGCAATAAAAGAGAAGAGAGTTACTCTCGATCAAACCTCACTACAGAGCCTTGTCTCGTACTTGGGGGGGAATTATTGATGTGCTTCATGTATGGCGGATTGGAGTGGTCGATAGCTGTCCGGGTGTTTGGGAGTGGATTATCCTAGACGACTGTAACCCCTTTCATACTTTGGGGTGTCGTAACAATTGGTGGCAAGCGACGGGATGAGTCCCACCGCCCAGAACAGTTACCGATGCAGTATGAGGAGCTGAAACGGATTACCCTCAAAAAGTTATTGCAACGTAGAGGACGACCAGCAGGTAATTTAAAGAAACGAGAGATTATTGCTCAATTGTTGGAGATGGATGCAGCACAAGAAAGGGAGAGAGCTAATGTGACCGGCATCTTGGATTTAACACCCGAGGAAATACAATTTAACCGGGCAGTGCAAATAAGGCTGGCACATTTTGGCCCCAACCCTACAGCTGACATTGTGGAACGAGTGCAAGCAGCGGTAACAGCCCAACTGCAAGGAAGAGGAGCGGCAGCAGCGGAGGTACCCCATAATAATGTGGGAAGAAAGAAGGTACCTTTTGCTGCGTTTAAAACTTTTGTGGAATCTGAGGAGGAGATTGATGGATTCTTGGCAGACTTTGAAAGGCAGTGTACCTTACACAGGGTGCCCACGGACGAATGGGTCACCATCCTCTCTGGGAAATTGTCCGGCCGGGCCAGTGATGCTTTTCGGGCCATCCCGGAGGAGGAAATTATAGATTACCGGGCCGTTAAAGATGCCCTGTTGGCCAGGTATGCAGTAACGCCAGAAGTATACCGGCGGAGGTTCAGAGAGACCCCCAAGCAAGTGAGTGACTCCTATATGGAGTGGGCATGCAGAGTACACCGTGCAGCAACCCACTGGATGGCAGGATGCCAAGCTGTATCTGGGGAGGAGATCTTACAAGTGTTTTTGTTGGAACATTGCTTCAACAAGTTACCTGCCGGGGTCAGAGAATGGGTCCGGGACCGTAAACCCTCCACTTTCCCGGAAGCCGCTCGATTGGCAGATGAATATACCGACTCTCGTAAGCTGGATGATAATGTGCCCAAAGCCCCTGCCAGGGTGGAGTACCGACAAGCAACACCCACCAGTACTACTATTTACCAGGCTCCAGCACACCGCACCCTGACTTTGCCTGCAACCAACAGCTATGCCCAGCCACCCCGTTTTAACTCCAGGGATTATTTGCAACCCATCCGGTGCTTTGGATGCAAACCGCTTGGGCACAAAAGGCCGGAGTGCCCGTTGAACACAGCCAACCATGCACAGTCATGGAGACGGCCAGCCGGCGGAAATCCACACAACTCCCCGCCTGCTGCTCACTGCATTGAGCAGGAGGAATGTTGGGGCGTCCTCCATGAAGCAGACCCGGTCCAAGCCGCTCATCAAGACAACAGGCAGCAGCACCGGCAGATGGTTAAGCTGAACGGAAGGGAAGTCAGCGGGTTACGAGACACTGGTGCCACTATGACTTTGCTGCAGAAAGATTTGGTGTCTGAACATCAACACACCGGAGACGCTGTGGCTGTGAGGGTAGCAGGGGGTGCTGTTTTTCGCCTACCTGTTGCCCGAGTACACTTGGATTGGGGAGTGGGGGCTAGACATGTTAATGTGGGGGTTATGAAAGACTTGCCTGCGGATGTTCTTCTTGGGAATGACTTGGCCCCCCTTGTTTCTGCATATGCTCCCATGGGCCCCAATGAAGTTAATGCTGTGACCACTCATGCCCAGACCCGCGCTGCCGGAACCGACCCACCTGCTACTGAGACCCAGGTAAGACCTTGTTCCCCAACGATTCCCTCAGATCAGGCCCCTTTGAGTTGGGATACCCCAGAGGAGTTTGGGAGGGAAACCCGGGCAGATCCAACCCTACAGAAGTATAGAGCTAAGGCAGATGCTAGAGAGGAAGGACCAGATGGGGAGCGGTATGAGTGGGTGGGGGATAGGTTATACAGGATCCCTAAACCGTCCCAGAAAAGTTTGGCCCCTTCTCCGAATCGACAACTGGTGGTACCTGCTAAGTACCGTCAGGAGATTCTGCGAATTGGGCATGATGTACCGTTAGCTGGACATCTAGGGTCCCGCCGCACAGCCCATAGAATTACACAGAATTTCTTTTGGCCCAGTCTTAATCAGGCTGTGCGGGTATATTGTAATACGTGTGACACTTGTCAACGGGTAGGGAAGCGGGGGGACCACCCAAAAGCTAGGCTTATGTCTATGCCTATCATTGGGGAGCCCTTTGCCCGCATAGCCGTTGACATAGTGGGCCCACTGGCCAGGGCTAGCCCATCCGGTAAGAAATATATTCTTACCGTGGTGGACTACGCCACACGCTATCCAGAGGCAGTAGCGCTGTCTAATATAGAGGCAGAGACGGTTGCTGATGCCCTGGTTAAGGTTTTCACTAGAGTGGGGTTCCCCAAGGAGATTCTCTCCGATCAGGGGACCCAGTTTACCGCTGTGCTTACCCAGCAGCTGTGGAAGGTGTGTGGCATCAAACCGCTACTTAGCTCACCTTATCACCCACAGACTAACGGTCTCTGCGAGCGCTTTAACGGCACCCTCAAGCAAATGCTGAGGACCTTTACTGACGCTTGCAGGGACTGAGAGAGGTTCCTGCCCCATCTGTTGTTTGCGTACAGAGAGGTGCCCCAGGAATCTACTGGGTTCTCTCCTTTTGAGTTACTCTATGGGAGAAGGGTCCGTGGACCTCTTGATCTCATCCGAGGACACTGGGAGGGAGAGACAGAGCAGGAGGGGACCCCCATAGTGCCGTATGTTCTGGAACTCCGGGACCGCATGGAGAGTCTGTCTCTGATGGTAAGGGAGAGCCTCCAGGCGGCCCAGGGGAGACAGAAGAGATGGTACGATCGGGGTGCCCGGCAGCGAGTCTTCCAGGTTGGGCAGAAAGTGCTAGTGCTCAAGCCTGTGAAGACAGATAAGATGCAAGCAGCTTGGCAGGGACCGTATAAAGTGTTAGCTCAGATGTGTGATACTACCTATGTCATAGCCAGCTGTGCAGATGAAAGGATTCAGCGATCCTTTCATGTAAACATGCTCAAGGAGTATCAGGAGAGACCAGAGGATGTCGCTGCAGTATGCGTTCCTGCTGCAGACGACCCAGAGAATCTACCCCTACCAGACTTGTTAGAAAGGGACCCCCAGACTGACCTTACTGCCTTAGTACCGCTGGGGGACCGGTTAAACCCAACAGAAAGGGCTCAGGCTCAACAGCTTCTGTGGGAGAAACAGGCGACGTTCTCCCAAGAACCGGGTTACACTACTCTAGCTGTACATAAGGTAGAGACCCCCGGACAGAACCCCCTACGACAGCCCCCCTACCGCATCCCGGAAGCAGTCCGAGAAGGAATGCGGAAGGAAATACAGGAGATGACCCAGCTTGGGGTTATCGAGCCCTCCAATAGTCCTTGGGCCTCGCCTGTAGTCCTAGTGCCTAAGAAAGATGGAACTACACGGTTTTGTGTGGACTACAGGCGACTCAACGAGCGGACCACCACTGACGCCTATCCGATGCCCCGGGTAGACGACTTACTTGATCGTATTGCTAGGGGACGTTATCTGACCACCATAGACCTGTGCAAAGGCTACTGGCAGATTCCCCTGGCCGAGGATGCTATCCCCAAGTCGGCATTTATCACCCCGTTTGGCCTGTACCAATTTAAGGTCATGCCATTCGGGATGAAAAATGCCCCGGCTACCTTCCAACGGATGGTGGATGAACTCCTCGATGGCTTCCAGGAATTTGCTTGCGCATACCTGGATGACATTGCGATATTCAGTGAGTCCTGGGAGGAACACCTGGTTCATGTAGGGGTAATGCTGGATAAGATTCGGGCCGCTGGCCTGACATTGAAGCCAGAGAAGTGCCATCTAGGTATGGCAGAGGTACAGTACTTGGGTCACCGAGTGGGGTGTGGGAGCCAGAGACCAGAGCCAGCCAAGGTAGAGGCAGTGGCTAACTGGCCCACACCTATCACTAAGACCCAGGTGCTAGCCTTCTTGGGGACAGCAGGGTACTACCGACGTTTTGTCCCTGACTACAGCACTATTGCTAAACCCCTGACTGACCTGACTAAAAAGAACCTCCCTAAGCAGGTCCTGTGGTCTCCAGCTTGTGAAGCCGCGTTCCAGGCATTAAAACAAGCTCTTGTGAATGCCCCTGTCTTGGCTGCCCCAGTCTCTAACAAACGCTTTCTTGTCCACACAGATGCTTCCATGTATGGACTGGGGGCTGTGCTGAGCCAAGTCGGGGAGGATGGAGGAGAGCACCCTGTCGCATATCTCAGCAGAAAGCTGTTACCCCGGGAAGTGAGTTATGCGGCAGTGGAGAAGGAGTGTTTGGCCCTGGTCTGGGCCCTGAAAAAGTTGAGTCCCTATCTGTACGGGCAGGAGTTCTCCCTCGTGACTGATCACAACCCATTGGTATGGCTTAACCGGGTCTCTGGGGACAATGGCAGGTTGCTACGCTGGAGTCTAGCCCTGCAACCGTATAACTTTACCATCACTTACAGACCCGGTAAGTACAATGGCAATGCTGATGGGTTGTCCCGACAAACAGACATCACTCCGGCTTCCTAGTCCTGGTCATCCCCACGTTGACCCGCAAGGGTCAAGCCGGGTCTGCCGGAGTGTCCCACAAGGAGGGAGCCATGTGACAGAACCATCTGACTTTGTATTATATTGTTGCTGCCTCCTTTCGTCTGTTTGTTCGGCTGTTCCATGGCCCGTACAGCCCCCCCCCCCTTTGTTCCCCTATGTTTTAACTGCTACGCTCCAAATTCCTTTAAAGAGGTTGTCACTATGTCTGCAAATTCAATGTGTATTAGCTGCAGATTGAGGGGGGGGGGATTGTTTCCAGCAGCCCCCTCCTAAAGAATGTCTACTGATTAACTCAGTGCTTTTGTCTAAAATAGGACAGTATGTTAATAGAGTCTGAGACTATTGATAAGCATGTTAATGAGCTCACCTGGCTGTAATTACACAGTCATTGTTCATGTGGTATTCTCAAAGTATATATAAGTGTTGTGTTTCTTGCAATAAAAGAGAAGAGAGTTACTCTCGATCAAACCTCACTACAGAGCCTTGTCTCGTACTTGGGGGGGAATTATTGATGTGCTTCATGTATGGCGGATTGGAGTGGTCGATAGCTGTCCGGGTGTTTGGGAGTGGATTATCCTAGACGACTGTAACCCCTTTCATACTTTGGGGTGTCGTAACAGGTGCGAATTTCAGCCATACACTTTCTATGGCTAAATTCGCACTGCATCCGCACCAAAGACGCACAGGAGGCATTTTTTGAGTCGCATCAAAATCAAATCGCACAGTGGCTCACACTTGTGTGATCCGATTCTGTGCGTACTTGCAGATCGCACTGCGATATGAAATCAAACTGGGGGTGTCGTTAACGTTTAATTGACACCCCCTGCGTATCGCATATGGCAGTGGGAACTGCCAGATGTGTGGATGCGATGCGGTAACACGCTGCATATTGGCAGCGTTCCCGCATCGCACAAGTGTGAACCGAGCCTAAGACTGAAATCTAGTCATTTTTCATCTCTCTGGTCATTTCTTGGTAAAAGGAAGCAAACACAGGTAAAATGGTCCCAAAATTAAATTTTGCATATTTTGGGGGTTTTGCCCTTAAAATGTTCACATTTTTGGCCAAAGACTTAGGGAGGCAGAAAATGTGTCAAAACGGGATCAAAAGTCCCCAAAACGGATACAACAACACTTTAAAGCCCAAAATGTCAAGGAAAAAATGGATTTTTGTAAAATCTTACCGTAAAATCCTTTTCTCTTAGCTCATCGACAGACGTAGTCCTCGGTGATACACCACCTTCGGGTTATGTTACCTCCGCAGGAGCAGGACTAGACAGGAAATTAAAAAGCTCTGGCCACACCCTAGGGGCAGTCCCAGAGGGTATATCCTCTCTCTCTCTGCCTCAGCAAATCAGTTATGTGAAAAAGCAGTGCTTAGAGAATTTAACCCAACCCAACTCCAAAACAGAGGGGCGGGGACTACGTCTGTCGATGAGCTAAGAGAAAAGGATTTTACGGTAAGATTTTACAAAAATCCATTTTTCTCTAGCGCTCATCGACAGACGTAGTCCTCGGTGATACACCACCTTCGGGACGTCCCAGAGCAGTATCACAACTGAGGGGTGGGAAAATGGAAATCAAATCCCAATCTAGAAGGCCCAACCGGTGCCAACTAGAAGTTTACAATGCTCATCCTTAATGATGAGACTCAACAAAAAAATTTTCAAACAGAAAAAAACCCTCGAGGTAGACCACCGGTCTCCTCAAATTGCGGCCTGCAAAACCTTGCGGCCAAATGAGGCATCCGCCGATGCCGTCACATCAATTTTATAGAATTTTGTAAAGGTATGTACCGACGACCAGGTGGCCGCCTTACATACCTGGACCACTGACGCCTGATGGCGAAAGGCCCAGGAAGTACTGAGCGCTCGAGTGGAGTGCGCCCTAACAGGGAACGGAGGACTCTGACCCTTAATAGAATAAGCCTGTACCACCGTTTGTCTAATCCATTTGGCAATGGTCGCGGCAGATGCAGGCAAACCCTTTCTGGGGCCATCCGTGATCACAAAAAGTGAATCCGTCTTACGGAATGATTCCGTAGCTTTCAGGTATACCCTGATTGCCCGAACCACATCTAAGGAATGCAACGCATGTTCCCGATGATGCTTGGGCTGAGGACACAAGGAAGGTAGTACAATATCTTCATTCAGATGAAAATCTGAAACCACCTTGGGAAGAAAAGATGGTTTAGGATGAAGTACTACCTTATCCCTATGAATCACTAGGTATGGTGACTGGCATGATAATGCAGCCAGTTCTGACACCCTGCGAACAGAAGTAATAGTCACCAAGAAGGCCACCTTCTGGGATAAAGTAAGCAAGGGAATCTCCCTGATGTTTTCAAAGGGAGGTTTCTGTAGAACCGACAAAACCAAATTAAGATCCCAGGGCGGTAAGGGCGCGCGGACTGGAGGAGCCAGGTGCCGCACCCCCTGGATGAAATTCCGCACCAAGGATTTGGTAGCTAAAGGCTTCTGAAAGAAGATTGCTAATGCTGAAACTTGACCCTTGATGGTGCTCAAGGCTAGCTTCTGCTCAACCCCTTGTTGCAAAAAGGCCAATATTCGAGTTACCGAATAGGTACGTGGAGGAAATCCTAAAGATTCGCACCACGCAATATAAGTCTTCCATGTGTGATAATAGACTTTGCTGGAAGTCGCTTTCCTTGCTTTAATAAGGGTAGGAATGACTGAAGCTGACAAACCTCTGTCCTTCAGTACTTGGGTCTCAATGGCCAGGCCATTAAACCCAGCGACTGTAAAGCATGATGGTAATTTGGTCCTTGAGACCACAGACACTCCCTGAGACGAAGTTCCCACGGAACGTCTACGACTAACATGTCCAAGTCGGCCAGGCCGGCTAGAGGAGGCCAGCCTAGAATTTCTAGGACCACTGGCGCTGACTGGATCTGAACCAGGCGTCCCTAGAGGTATCTGGCCCCGACCATCCGAGAAAGTCTGGTCGTTTTCTGTTCCCACACATTTATCAGATACCTGATAGTTATCAGGAAAGGTGATCTTTTCTGGTTGCACCTCAGGGACCGAAGTCACCCGACTAGAGGCTACTTGGCCTATCTGGTCAACCAGATCCGATTCCTGTGAGGTATCGGGACTAATCTTAGGAAAAGGTAAAGGAAAAGATCTATTCAGGGAACGGTAATTACCGCTTCCTGTAGTACTTAAATGTTGGAAGGGAAGAATCGCACCGGTAGTAGTGGTTGATGCTCGATCTAATGTCCTGAATACCGGTGAAAACGTCCCCCCACCCTGAAACCGGGTGGGGGCGCACCTTCAGGCTGTGTACTCCTTTGCTTCGGGTTTGGCTGGGTTGGTCCTTTGCTTGTCCGACCAGCCCTTCTTGAACCCTCCTGGAGGAGTCTTGCCTTTCCCGCTAGTACCAGCCAGGCGCCCTTTATGGGCGGTAAAGAAAGGTCCTCGCTTGTTGCGAGGTCCCTTAGCTTTAGCAGCCTGTGGCAAAAAAGTGCTCTTGCCCCCAGTGGCATCCTTAATGATTTCATCTAGGTTGGCCCCAAATAGACGATTCCCCTGAAAGGGGAGATTTGTCAAGGTCTTCTTGGAACCTAGGTCAGCTGACCAGCATTTTAACCACAGCACACGTCTGAGGATCACCGCTGTCTTAGATGCATGCCCTAATAAGGGAGTAGTGTCCAAGGCTGCGTCACAGATAAACTGTAGCCCTTGTATAATCTGTTCCATTAAATCAGATGTCTCCTGGGGAATATCTTTTCCCCTAAGATCTTGGCGTACCATTTTCGCCCATTCCGTAAGTGTCTGGGAAACTAGACCAATAACAATTACTGGTCTAAATGCTGACCCTATCAGAGAGAAGATGGTGCGGGACTCTGCTTCCATCTTTCGATCCACCGGATCCTTAAAGGACGAAGTGTCCTCCACTGGAATAACCGTGGCTTTATTCAGCCTGGCAATAGGCGGATCCACGACTGGTGGTACCGTCCATTTCTTAATGATGGATTCCTCAAACGGATAGCGTCTAGCAATACGCTTGGAAATAGTAAAGGTACGTTTAGAATGCTCCCATTCTCCTTTAATCTGATTACCGAAACATTTAGGTACAGGAAAAGCCTTCATCGTCTTGATGGGCTTATTAGTACCAAAAGGAATCTCTGTTTCAGTTGCCTCTGCCGGTAAAGCCTCAAGTTTTAAGGTTTCCTGCACTGCCACAACTAGTGCGTCCACCAATGCTTCTTCCTGAATAATAGCAGGAGAAGAAGCGTCCTCCTCACTGTCTGAGGGGGCTTTACCTGGGATAACAGCCCTTGCAGAGGAACCTGCAACTGCCGTGACCACCTCTGAATCTGAGTCAGAGGTGTCAGATGGTATAGGGGTAGGCGGGGGTCGCTTCCTTGACCCCCGTCCCTGACAGGCCGCCTCCACCCGAGCCACCATAGACTCCAAAATTGCTGTAAATGACTCTATACTCTGTGCACCGGCGGGTCCCGTGGCCCCCTCGAGGGAAACAGGTGGGGGAATATGTGTGGCAGGGTCCATGATAACTCCAGTTACTTCCTGGATAATATAATTCAAAAATAAAACTTTTTTTTTTTTTTTTTTTCTTTTTCGACCCCCAGCGCCACAAAAGCCCCTTAGTGTTACCTGCTAGGGATCCCTATCGATCGAGAGAGAGAGAGAGATAGACCCCCAGGCTCACCACTTGATGCTCAGAGTTTAACTGCAACAGGTTACAGCGCTGTCTTAACAAACAGGAAGTCTTATGGCTGGCTGCCCAGGAAGAAAGGAGGCGGCTCCGCCCCTCTGTACGCCTTCCGGCGCCTCCCCCAAGCTCCACGAGGTGTTTGGATCACCTCAAACATGGCCGCCCCCATGCTGGAGACACGAGGCTCCGCCAAAATGGCGGCTCGTGCGATCCAGCAAAAAAAATGGCGGCGGCCCGTACTGAATAGCGGTGTGCTGCAGGGCACACAACACTCTCACTGCATGGGGATATGGCGTGGTTGGCGGTACCGGCCCTGGCGGACCGCATGGCCGTTCGGGAGGCCTGCTAATAGCTGGAGATCTGATTAGGAAGGCAGTCTACATGTCCGTGGCTTCTGACTGGTAGGTAGCTTATTCTTAACCCATAAGATTCCCAGAATGCCACAGATTACATCTTTAAGACATGTATACAATTAGATTGTTAGCTCCCAAACCAAGCCTCCTGGCTTTTTTGCACACATAAAATCACTCAAAATAGGAGGATCTGTGTCATGTTGTAGGATAGAAAGGGACTCTATCTTACCATACAGAGAGGGGCCCGCGTTCACCACAACACCCGTCAGGGGGAAAGGGGGAACATACTACTCACCATACCGGAACCAGGCGGGCACCAACTCCTGACAGTACCCCTCTCCACCGGGGCGGGAGGGCTGTCGACCGATACGGACGCCGTGACTCATGGTCTTTGGCGTTTCGGCGAGACATTTAACTCGCGTGGACAGTCCTTTAATGGGACTTTGTCGCGGCCGACCCAGCGCGGAGCTATGGCCTGCACGCGCTCGTAGGCTGAACTGGGGTGACCACCGGATCTCAACATCCAGCCCGTCGCCCAGTTCAGCTTTCTTGCTTGAAGATCTCACAGGAACACTGGAGAAAAAAGCTGTCTAAAAAAAAATCCTTTAAGAAAAAATTCTTGCCAGGACCTAAGATCCCAGCAAGGTGTCTAGGTCCTTACTCCTAACTAGACAGAAAATAACTGATTTGCTGAGGCAGAGAGAGAGAGGATATACCCTCTGGGACTGCCCCTAGGGTGTGGCCAGAGCTTTTTAATTTCCTGTCTAGTCCTGCTCCTGCGGAGGTAACATAACCCGAAGGTGGTGTATCACCGAGGACTACGTCTGTCGATGAGCGCTAGAGAAAAAGTGTTTTAATGTCACTTCCTGTTTTAAGGAGGTCACTTCCGGTCTGCCACTTCCGGTTTCAGACAATGCCAGTTTCCTAGGTAATTTCAAAGCTCTTTAAGTGCCCTTTCACACTCGTGCGGCTGCGGAGATCGCATTTAATTCGGAGCGCACTGCTCCTTCATTACATGCGATCTCATGTGCGGTGTGAATTTCAGCCATACACTTTGCATGGCTGAATTCACACTGCATCTGCACCAAAGACGCACAGGAAGCATTTTTTGAGCTGCATCAAAATCAAATCGCACAGTGGTTCACACTTGTGCGATGCGATTCTGTGCGTACTTGCAGATCGCACTGCGATATGCAATCAAACTGGGGGTGTCGTTAACGTTTAATTGACACCCCCTGCGTATCGCATATGGCAGTGGGAACTGCCAGATGTGTGGATGCGATGCGGTAACACGCTGCATATTGGCAGCGTTCCCGCATCGCACAAGTGTGAACCGAGCCTAAGACTGAAATCCAGTCATTTTTCATCTCTCTGGTCATTTCTTGGTAAAAGGAAGCAAACACAGGTAAAATGGTCCCAAAATTAAATTTTGCATATTTTGGGGGTTTTGCCCTTAAAATGTTCACATCTTTGGCCAAAAGCTTAGGGAGGCAGAAAATGTGTCAAAACGGGATCAAAAGTCCCCAAAACGGAAACAACAACACTTTAAAGCCCAAAATGTCAAGGAGAAAAGTGTTTTAATGTCACTTCCGGTTTGCCATTTCCGGTTTCAGACAATGCCAGTTTCCCCAGGTAATTTCAAAGCTTTTTAAGTGCCCGTTCACACTCATGCGGCTGCGGAGATCGCATTTAATTCGGAGCGCACTGCTCCTTCATTACATGCGATCTCATGTGCGGTGCGAATTTCAGCCATACACTTTGTATGGCTGAATTCGCACTGCATCCGCACCAAAGACGCACAGGAGGCATTTTTTGAGTCGCATCAAAATCAAATCGCACAGTGGTTCACACTTGTGCGATGCGATTCTGTGCATACTTGCAGATCGCACTGCGATATGCAATCAAACTGGGGGTGTCGTTAACGTTTAATTGACACCCCCTGCGTATCGCATATGGCAGTGGGAACTGCCAGATGTGTGGATGCGATGCGGTAACACGCTGCATATTCGCAGCGTTCCCGCATCGCACAAGTGGGAACCGAGCCTAAGACTGAAATCCAGTCATTTTTCATCTCTCTGGTCATTTCTTGGTAAAAGGAAGCAAACACAGGTAAAATGGTCCCAAAATTAAATTTTGCATATTTTGGGGGTTTTGCACTTAAAATGTTCACATCTTTGGCCAAAGGCTTAGGGAGGCAGAAAATGTGTCAAAACGGGATCAAAAGTCCCCAAAACGGATACAACAACACTTTAAAGCCCAAAATGTCAAGGAGAAAAGTGTTTTAATGTCACTTCCGGTTTTAAGGAGGTCACTTCCGGTTTGCCACTTCCGGTTTCAGACAATGCCAGTTTCCCAGGTAATTTCAAAGCTTTTAAAGTGCCCGTTCACACTCGTGCGGCTGCGGAGATCGCATTTAATTCGGAGCACACTGCTCCTTCGTTACATGCGATCTCATGTGCGGTGCGAATTTCAGCCATACACTTTCTATGGCTAAATTCGCACTGCATCCGCACCAAAGACGCACAGGAGGCATTTTTTGAGTCGCATCAAAATCAAATCGCACAGTGGTTCACACTTGTGCGATGCGATTCTGTGCGTACTTGCAGATCGCACTGCGATATGCAATCAAACTGGGGGTGTCGTTAACGTTTAATTGACACCCCCTGCGTATCGCATATGGCAGTGGGAACTGCCAGATGTGTGGATGCGATGCAGTAACACGCTGCATATTGGCAGCGTTCCCGCACCGCACAAGTGTGAACCGAGCCTAAGACTGAAATCCAGTCATTTTTCATCTCTCTGGTCATTTCTTGGTAAAAGGAAGAAAACACAGGTAAAATGGTCCCAAAATTAAATTTTGCATATTTTGGGGGTTTTGCCCTTAAAATGTTCACATCTTTGGCCAAAGGCTTAGGGAGGCAGAAAATGTGTCAAAACGGGATCAAAAGTCCCCAAAACGGATACAACAACACTTTAAAGCCCAAAATGTCAAGGAGAAAAGTGTTTTAATGTCACTTCCGGTTTTAAGGAGGTCACTTCCGGTTTGCCATTTCCGGTTTCAGACAATGCCAGTTTCCCAGGTAATTTCAAAGCTTTTTAAGTGCCCGTTCACACTCGTGCGGCTGCGGAGATCGCATTTAATTCGGAGCGCACTGCTCCTTCATTACATGCGATCTCATGTGCGGTGCGAATTTCAGCCATACACTTTGTATGGCTGAATTCGCACTGCATCCGCACCAAAGACGCACAGGAGGCATTTTTTGAGCCGCATCAAAATCAAATCGCACAGTGGTTCACACTTGTGCGATGCGATTCTGTGCGTACTCTCAGATCGCACTGCAAAATGCAATCAAACTGGGGGTGTCGTTAACGTTTAATTGACACCCCCTGCGTATCGCATATGGCAGTGGGAACTGCCAGATGTGTGGATGCGATGCGGTAACACGCTGCATATTCGCAGCGTTCCCGCATCGCACAAGTGGGAACCGAGCCTAAGACTGAAATCCAGTCATTTTTCATCTCTGGTCATTTCTTGGTAAAAGGAAGCAAACACAGGTAAAATGGTCCCAAAATTAAATTTTGCATATTTTGGGGGTTTTGCACTTAAAATGTTCACATCTTTGGCCAAAGGCTTAGGGAGGCAGAAAATGTGTCAAAACGGGATCAAAAGTCCCCAAAACGGATACAACAACACTTTAAAGCCCAAAATGTCAAGGAGAAAAGTGTTTTAATGCCACTTCCGGTTTTAAGGAGGTCACTTCCGGTTTGCCACTTCCGGTTTCAGACAATGCCAGTTTCCCAGGTAATTTCAAAGCTTTTAAAGTGCCTGTTCACACTCGTGCGGCTGCGGAGATCGCATTTAATTCGGAGCACACTGCTCCTTCGTTACATGCGATCTCATGTGCGGTGCGAATTTCAGCCATACACTTTCTATGGCTAAATTCGCACTGCATCCGCACCAAAGACGCACAGGAGGCATTTTTTGAGTCGCATCAAAATCAAATCGCACAGTGGTTCACACTTGTGCGATGCGATTCTGTGCGTACTTGCAGATCGCACTGCGATATGCAATCAAACTGGGGGTGTCGTTAACGTTTAATTGACACCCCCTGCGTATCGCATATGGCAGTGGGAACTGCCAGATGTGTGGATGCGATGCAGTAACACGCTGCATATTGGCAGCGTTCCCGCACCGCACAAGTGTGAACCGAGCCTAAGACTGAAATCCAGTCATTTTTCATCTCTCTGGTCATTTCTTGGTAAAAGGAAGCAAACACAGGTAAAATGGTCCCAAAATTAAATTTTGCATATTTTGGGGGTTTTGCCCTTAAAATGTTCACATCTTTGGCCAAAGGCTTAGGGAGGCAGAAAATGTGTCAAAACGGGATCAAAAGTCCCCAAAACGGATACAACAACACTTTAAAGCCCAAAATGTCAAGGAGAAAAGTGTTTTAATGCCACTTCCGGTTTTAAGGAGGTCACTTCCGGTTTGCCACTTCCGGTTTCAGACAATGCCAGTTTCCCAGGTAATTTCAAAGCTTTTTATGTGCCGGTTCACACTTGTGCGGCTGCGGAGATCGCATTTAATTTGGAGCGCACTGCTCCTTCATTACATGCGATCTCATGTGCGGTGCGAATTTCAGCCATACACTTTGTATGGCTGAATTCGCACTGCATCCGCACCAAAGACGCACAGGAGGCATTTTTTGAGCCGCATCAATATCAAATAGCACAGTGGTTCACACTTGTGCGATGCGATTCTGTGCGTACTTGCAGATCGCACTGCAAAATGCAATCAAACTGGGGGTGTCGTTAACGTTTAATTGACACCCCCTGCGTATCGCATATGGCAGTGGGAACTGCCAGGTGTGGATGCGATGCGGTAACACGCTGCATATTCGCAGCGTTCCCGCATCGCACAAGTGGGAACCGAGCCTAAGACTGAAATCCAGTCATTTTTCATCTCTCTGGTCATTTCTTGGTAAAAGGAAGCAAACACAGGTAAAATGGTCCCAAAATAAAATTTTGCATATTTTGGGGGTTTTGCCCTTAAAATGTTCACATCTTTGGCCAAAAGCTTAGGGAGGCAGAAAATGTGTCAAAACGGGATCAAAAGTCCCCAAAACGGATACAACAACACTTTAAAGCCCAAAATGTCAAGGAGAAAAGTGTTTTAATGTCACTTCCGGTTTTAAGGAGGTCACTTCCGGTTTGCCATTTCCGGTTTCAGACAATGCCAGTTTCCCAGGTAATTTCAAAGCTTTTTAAGTGCCGTTCACACTCGTGCAGCTGCGGAGATCGCATTTAATTCGGAGCGCACTGCTCCTTCATTACATGCGATCTTATGTGCGGTGCGAATTTCAGCCATACACTTTGTATGGCTAAATTCGCACTGCATCCGCACCAAAGACGCACAGGAGGCATTTTTTGAGTCGCATCAAAATCAAATCGCACAGTGGCTCACACTTGTGCGATCCGATTCTGTGCTTACTTGCAGATCGCACTGCGATATGCAATCAAACTGGGGGTGTCGTTAACGTTTAATTGACACCCCCTGCGTATCGCATATGGCAGTGGGAACTGCTAGATGCGTTGATGCGATGCGGTAACACGCTGCATATTGGCAGCGTTCCCGCATTGCACAAGTGTGAACCGAGCCAAAGACTGAAATCCAGTCATTTTTCATCTCTCTGGTCATTTCTTGGTAAAAGGAAGCAAACACAGGTAAAATGGTCCCAAAATTAAATTTTGCATATTTTGGGGGTTTTGCCCTTAAAATGTTCACATCTTTGGCCAAAAGCTTAGGGAGGCAGAACATGTGTCAAAACGGGATCAAAAGTCCCCAAAACGGAAACAACAACACTTTAAAGCCCAAAATGTCAAGGAGAAAAGTGTTTTAATGTCACTTCCGGTTTTAAGGAGGTCACTTCCGGTTTGCCATTTCCGGTTTCAGACAATGCCAGTTTCCCAGGTAATTTCAAAGCTTTTTAAGTGCCCGTTCACACTCGTGCGGCTGCGGAGATCGCATTTAATTCGGAGCGCACTGCTCCTTCATTACATGCGATCTCATGTGCGGTGCGAATTTCAGCCATACACTTTGTATGGCTTAATTCGCACTGCATCCGCACCAAAGACGCACAGGAGGCATTTTTTGAGTCGCATCAAAATCAAATCGCACAGTGGCTCACACTTGTGCGATCCGATTCTGTGCTTCCTTGCAGATCGCACTGCGATATGCAATCAAACTGGGGGTGTCGTTAACTTTTAATTGACACCCCCTGCGTATCGCATATGGCAGTGGGAACTGCTAGATGCGTTGATGCGATGCGGTAACACGCTGCATATTGGCAGCGTTCCCGCATTGCACAAGTGTGAACCGAGCCTAAGACTGAAATCCAGTCATTTTTCATCTCTCTGGTCATTTCTTGGTAAAAGGAAGAAAACACAGGTAAAATGGTCCCAAAATTAAATTTTGCATATTTTGGGGGTTTTGCCCTTAAAATGTTCACATCTTTGGCCAAAGGCTTAGGGAGGCAGAAAATGTGTCAAAACGGGATCAAAAGTCCCCAAAACGGATACAACAACACTTTAAAGCCCAAAATGTCAAGGAGAAAAGTGTTTTAATGTCACTTCCGGTTTTAAGGAGGTCACTTCCGGTTTGCCACTTCCGGTTTCAGACAATGCCAGTTTCCCAGGTAATTTCAAAGCTTTTTATGTGCCGGTTCACACTTGTGCGGCTGCGGAGATCGCATTTAATTTGGAGCGCACTGCTCCTTCATTACATGCGATCTCATGTGCGGTGCGAATTTCAGCCATACACTTTGTATGGCTGAATTCGCACTGCATCCGCACCAAAGACGCACAGGAGGCATTTTTTGAGCCGCATCAATATCAAATCGCACAGTGGTTCACACTTGTGCGATGCGATTCTGTGCGTACTTGCAGATCGCACTGCAAAATGCAATCAAACTGGGGGTGTCGTTAACGTTTAATTGACACCCCCTGCGTATCGCATATGGCAGTGGGAACTGCCAAATGTGTGGATGCGATGCGGTAACACGCTGCATATTGGCAGCGTTCCCGCATTGCACAAGTGGGAACCGAGCCTAAGACTGAAATCCAGTCATTTTTCATCTCTCTGGTCATTTCTTGGTAAAAGGAAGCAAACACAGGTAAAATGGTCCCAAAATAAAATGTTGCATATTTTGGGGGTTTTGCCCTTAAAATGTTCACATCTTTGGCCAAAGGCTTAGGGAGGCAGAAAATGTGTCAAAACGGGATCAAAAGTCCCCAAAACGGATACAACAACACTTTAAAGCCCAAAATGTCAAGGAGAAAAGTGTTTTAATGCCACTTCCGGTTTTAAGGAGGTCACTTCCGGTTTGCCACTTCCGGTTTCAGACAATGCCAGTTTCCCAGGTAATTTCAAAGCTTTTTAAGTGCTGGTTCACACTTGTGCGGCTGCGGAGATCGCATTTAATTTGGAGCGCACTGCTCCTTCATTACATGCGATCTCATGTGCGGTGCAAATTTCAGCCATACACTTTCTATGGCTAAATTCGCACTGCATCCGCACCAAAGACGCACAGGAGGCATTTTTTGAGTCGCATCAAAATCAAATCGCACAGTGGTTCACACTTGTGCGATGCGATTCTGTGCATACTTGCAGATCGCACTGCGATATGCAATCAAACTGGGGGTGTCGTTAACGTTTAATTGACACCCCCTGCGTATCGCATATGGCAGTGGGAACTGCCAGATGTGTGGATGCGATGCGGTAACACGCTGCATATTCGCAGCGTTCCCGCATCGCACAAGTGGGAACCGAGCCTAAGACTGAAATCCAGTCATTTTTCATCTCTGGTCATTTCTTGGTAAAAGGAAGCAAACACAGGTAAAATGGTCCCAAAATTAAATTTTGCATATTTTGGGGGTTTTGCACTTAAAATGTTCACATCTTTGGCCAAAGGCTTAGGGAGGCAGAAAATGTGTCAAAACGGGATCAAAAGTCCCCAAAACGGATACAACAACACTTTAAAGCCCAAAATGTCAAGGAGAAAAGTGTTTTAATGTCACTTCCGGTTTTAAGGAGGTCACTTCCGGTTTGCCACTTCCGGTTTCAGACAATGCCAGTTTCCCAGGTAATTTCAAAGCTTTTAAAGTGCCCGTTCACACTCGTGCGGCTGCGGAGATCGCATTTAATTCGGAGCACACTGCTCCTTCGTTACATGCGATCTCATGTGCGGTGCGAATTTCAGCCATACACTTTCTATGGCTAAATTCGCACTGCATCCGCACCAAAGACGCACAGGAGGCATTTTTTGAGTCGCATCAAAATCAAATCGCACAGTGGTTCACACTTGTGCGATGCGATTCTGTGCGTACTTGCAGATCGCACTGCGATATGCAATCAAACTGGGGGTGTCGTTAACGTTTAATTGACACCCCCTGCGTATCGCATATGGCAGTGGGAACTGCCAGATGTGTGGATGCGATGCGGTAACACGCTGCATATTGGCAGCGTTCCCGCATCGCACAAGTGTGAACCGAGCCTAAGACTGAAATCCAGTCATTTTTCATCTCTCTGGTCATTTCTTGGTAAAAGGAAGCAAACACAGGTAAAATGGTCCCAAAATTAAATTTTGCATATTTTGGGGGTTTTGCCCTTAAAATGTTCACATCTTTGGCCAAAGGCTTAGGGAGGCAGAAAATGTGTCAAAACGGGATCAAAAGTCCCCAAAACGGATACAACAACACTTTAAAGCCCAAAATGTCAAGGAGAAAAGTGTTTTAATGTCACTTCCGGTTTTAAGGAGGTAACTTCCGGTTTGCCACTTCCGGTTTCAGACAATGCCAGTTTCCCAGGTAATTTCAAAGCTTTTAAAGTGCCCGTTCACACTCGTGCGGCTGCGGAGATCGCATTTAATTCGGAGCACACTGCTCCTTCGTTACATGCGATCTCATGTGCGGTGCGAATTTCAGCCATACACTTTCTATGGCTAAATTCGCACTGCATCCGCACCAAAGACGCACAGGAGGCATTTTTTGAGTCGCATCAAAATCAAATCGCACAGTGGTTCACACTTGTGCGATGCGATTCTGTGCGTACTTGCAGATCGCACTGCGATATGCAATCAAACTGGGGGTGTCGTTAACGTTTAATTGACACCCCCTGCGTATCGCATATGGCAGTGGGAACTGCCAGATGTGTGGATGCGATGCGGTAACACGCTGCATATTGGCAGCGTTCCCGCATTGCACAAGTGTGAACCGAGCCTAAGACTGAAATCCAGTCATTTTTCATCTCTCTGGTCATTTCTTGGTAAAAGGAAGCAAACACAGGTAAAATGGTCCCAAAATTAAATTTTGCATATTTTGGGGGTTTTGCCCTTAAAATGTTCACATCTTTGGCCAAAGGCTTAGGGAGGCAGAAAATGTGTCAAAACGGGATCAAAAGTCCCCAAAACGGATACAACAACACTTTAAAGCCCAAAATGTCAAGGAGAAAAGTGTTTTAATGCCACTTCCGGTTTTAAGGAGGTCACTTCCGGTTTGCCACTTCCGGTTTCAGACAATGCCAGTTTCCCAGGTAATTTCAAAGCTTTTTATGTGCCGGTTCACACTTGTGCGGCTGCGGAGATCGCATTTAATTTGGAGCGCACTGCTCCTTCATTACATGCGATCTCATGTGCGGTGCGAATTTCAGCCATACACTTTGTATGGCTGAATTCGCACTGCATCCGCACCAAAGACGCACAGGAGGCATTTTTTGAGCCGCATCAATATCAAATAGCACAGTGGTTCACACTTGTGCGATGCGATTCTGTGCGTACTTGCAGATCGCACTGCAAAATGCAATCAAACTGGGGGTGTCGTTAACGTTTAATTGACACCCCCTGCGTATCGCATATGGCAGTGGGAACTGCCAGATGTGTGGATGCGATGCGGTAACACGCTGCATATTGGCAGCGTTCCCGCATCGCACAAGTGGGTAACGAGCCTAAGACTGAAATCCAGTCACTTTTCATCTCTCTGGTCATTTCTTGGTAAAAGGAAGCAAACACAGGTAAAATGGTCCCAAAATAAAATTTGGCATATTTTGGGGGTTTTGCCCTTAAAATGTTCACATCTTTGGCCAAAAGCTTAGGGAGGCAGAACATGTGTCAAAACGGGATCAAAAGTCCCCAAAACGGAAACAACAACACTTTAAAGCCCAAAATGTCAAGGAGAAAAGTGTTTTAATGCCACTTCCGGTTTTAAGGAGGTCACTTCCGGTTTGCCACTTCCGGTTTCAGACAATGCCAGTTTCCCAGGTAATTTCAAAGCTTTTTAAGTGCTGGTTCACACTTGTGCGGCTGCGGAGATCGCATTTAATTCGGAGCGCACTGCTCCTTCATTACATGCGATCTCATGTGCGGTGCGAATTTCAGCCATACACTTTGTATGGCTGAATTCGCACTGCATCCGCACCAAAGACGCACAGGAGGCATTTTTTGAGCCGCATCAAAATCAAATCGCACAGTGGTTCACACTTGTGCGATGCGATTCTGTGCTTACTTGCAGATCGCACTGCGATATGCAATCAAACTGGGGGTGTCGTTAACGTTTAATTGACACCCCCTGCGTATCGCATATGGCAGTGGGAACTGCCAGATGTGTGGATGCGATGCGGTAACAAGCTGCATATTGGCAGCGTTCCCGCATCGCACAAGTGTGAACCGAGCCTAAGACTGAAATCCAGTCATTTTTCATCTCTCTGGTCATTTCTTGGTAAAAGGAAGCAAACACAGGTAAAATGGTCCCAAAATTAAATTTTGCATATTTTGGGGGTTTTGCCCTTAAAATGTTCACATCTTTGGCCAAAAGCTTAGGGAGGCAGAAAATGTGTCAAAACGGGATCAAAAGTCCCCAAAACGGATACAACAACACTTTAAAGCCCAAAATGTCAAGGAGAAAAGTGTTTTAATGTCACTTCCGGTTTCAAGGAGGTCACTTCCGGTTTGCCATTTCCGGTTTCAGACAATGCCAGTTTCCCAGGTAATTTCAAAGCTTTTTAAGTGCCCGTTCACACTCGTGCGGCTGCGGAGATCGCATTTAATTCGGAGCGCACTGCTCCTTCATTACATGCGATCTCATGTGTGGTGCGAATTTCAGCCATACACTTTGTATGGCTGAATTCGCACTGCATCCGCACCAAAGACGCACAGGAGGCATTTTTTGAGCCGCATCAAAATCAAATCGCACAGTGGTTCACACTTGTGCGATGCGATTCTGTGCGTACTCTCAGATCGCACTGCAAAATGCAATCAAACTGGGGGTGTCGTTAACGTTTAATTGACACCCCCTGCGTATCGCATATGGCAGTGGGAACTGCCAGATGTGTGGATGCGATGCGGTAACACGCTGCATATTCGCAGCGTTCCCGCATCGCACAAGTGGGAACCGAGCCTAAGACTGAAATCCAGTCATTTTTCATCTCTGGTCATTTCTTGGTAAAAGGAAGCAAACACAGGTAAAATGGTCCCAAAATTAAATTTTGCATATTTTGGGGGTTTTGCACTTAAAATGTTCACATCTTTGGCCAAAGGCTTAGGGAGGCAGAAAATGTGTCAAAACGGGATCAAAAGTCCCCAAAACGGATACAACAACACTTTAAAGCCCAAAATGTCAAGGAGAAAAGTGTTTTAATGTCACTTCCGGTTTTAAGGAGGTCACTTCCGGTTTGCCACTTCCGGTTTCAGACAATGCCAGTTTCCCAGGTAATTTCAAAGCTTTTAAAGTGCCCGTTCACACTCGTGCGGCTGCGGAGATCGCATTTAATTCGGAGCACACTGCTCCTTCGTTACATGCGATCTCATGTGCGGTGCGAATTTCAGCCATACACTTTCTATGGCTGAATTCGCACTGCATCCGCACCAAAGACGCACAGGAGGCATTTTTTGAGCCGCATCAAAATCAAATCGCACAGTGGTTCACACTTGTGCGATGCGATTCTGTGCGTACTCTCAGATCGCACTGCAAAATGCAATCAAACTGGGGGTGTCGTTAACGTTTAATTGACACCCCCTGCGTATCGCATATGGCAGTGGGAACTGCCAGATGTGTGGATGCGATGCGGTAACACGCTGCATATTCGCAGCGTTCCCGCATCGCACAAGTGGGAACCGAGCCCAAGACTGAAATCCAGTCATTTTTCATCTCTGGTCATTTCTTGGTAAAAGGAAGCAAACACAGGTAAAATGGTCCCAAAATTAAATTTTGCATATTTTGGGGGTTTTGCACTTAAAATGTTCACATCTTTGGCCAAAGGCTTAGGGAGGCAGAAAATGTGTCAAAACGGGATCAAAAGTCCCCAAAACGGATACAACAACACTTTAAAGCCCAAAATGTCAAGGAGAAAAGTGTTTTAATGCCACTTCCGGTTTTAAGGAGGTCACTTCCGGTTTGCCACTTCCGGTTTCAGACAATGCCAGTTTCCCAGGTAATTTCAAAGCTTTTAAAGTGCCCGTTCACACTCGTGCGGCTGCGGAGATCGCATTTAATTCGGAGCACACTGCTCCTTCGTTACATGCGATCTCATGTGCGGTGCGAATTTCAGCCATACACTTTCTATGGCTAAATTCGCACTGCATCCGCACCAAAGACGCACAGGAGGCATTTTTTGAGTCGCATCAAAATCAAATCGCACAGTGGTTCACACTTGTGCGATGCGATTCTGTGCGTACTTGCAGATCGCACTGCGATATGCAATCAAACTGGGGGTGTCGTTAACGTTTAATTGACACCCCCTGCGTATCGCATATGGCAGTGGGAACTGCCAGATGTGTGGATGCGATGCAGTAACACGCTGCATATTGGCAGCGTTCCCGCACCGCACAAGTGTGAACCGAGCCTAAGACTGAAATCCAGTCATTTTTCATCTCTCTGGTCATTTCTTGGTAAAAGGAAGCAAACACAGGTAAAATGGTCCCAAAATTAAATTTTGCATATTTTGGGGGTTTTGCCCTTAAAATGTTCACATCTTTGGCCAAAGGCTTAGGGAGGCAGAAAATGTGTCAAAACGGGATCAAAAGTCCCCAAAACGGATACAACAACACTTTAAAGCCCAAAATGTCAAGGAGAAAAGTGTTTTAATGCCACTTCCGGTTTTAAGGAGGTCACTTCCGGTTTGCCACTTCCGGTTTCAGACAATGCCAGTTTCCCAGGTAATTTCAAAGCTTTTTATGTGCCGGTTCACACTTGTGCGGCTGCGGAGATCGCATTTAATTTGGAGCGCACTGCTCCTTCATTACATGCGATCTCATGTGCGGTGCGAATTTCAGCCATACACTTTGTATGGCTGAATTCGCACTGCATCCGCACCAAAGACGCACAGGAGGCATTTTTTGAGCCGCATCAATATCAAATAGCACAGTGGTTCACACTTGTGCGATGCGATTCTGTGCGTACTTGCAGATCGCACTGCAAAATGCAATCAAACTGGGGGTGTCGTTAACGTTTAATTGACACCCCCTGCGTATCGCATATGGCAGTGGGAACTGCCAGGTGTGGATGCGATGCGGTAACACGCTGCATATTCGCAGCGTTCCCGCATCGCACAAGTGGGAACCGAGCCTAAGACTGAAATCCAGTCATTTTTCATCTCTCTGGTCATTTCTTGGTAAAAGGAAGCAAACACAGGTAAAATGGTCCCAAAATAAAATTTTGCATATTTTGGGGGTTTTGCCCTTAAAATGTTCACATCTTTGGCCAAAAGCTTAGGGAGGCAGAAAATGTGTCAAAACGGGATCAAAAGTCCCCAAAACGGATACAACAACACTTTAAAGCCCAAAATGTCAAGGAGAAAAGTGTTTTAATGTCACTTCCGGTTTTAAGGAGGTCACTTCCGGTTTGCCATTTCCGGTTTCAGACAATGCCAGTTTCCCAGGTAATTTCAAAGCTTTTTAAGTGCCGTTCACACTCGTGCAGCTGCGGAGATCGCATTTAATTCGGAGCGCACTGCTCCTTCATTACATGCGATCTTATGTGCGGTGCGAATTTCAGCCATACACTTTGTATGGCTAAATTCGCACTGCATCCGCACCAAAGACGCACAGGAGGCATTTTTTGAGTCGCATCAAAATCAAATCGCACAGTGGCTCACACTTGTGCGATCCGATTCTGTGCTTACTTGCAGATCGCACTGCGATATGCAATCAAACTGGGGGTGTCGTTAACGTTTGACACCCCCTGCGTATCGCATATGGCAGTGGGAACTGCTAGATGCGTTGATGCGATGCGGTAACACGCTGCATATTGGCAGCGTTCCCGCATTGCACAAGTGTGAACCGAGCCAAAGACTGAAATCCAGTCATTTTTCATCTCTCTGGTCATTTCTTGGTAAAAGGAAGCAAACACAGGTAAAATGGTCCCAAAATTAAATTTTGCATATTTTGGGGGTTTTGCCCTTAAAATGTTCACATCTTTGGCCAAAAGCTTAGGGAGGCAGAACATGTGTCAAAACGGGATCAAAAGTCCCCAAAACGGAAACAACAACACTTTAAAGCCCAAAATGTCAAGGAGAAAAGTGTTTTAATGTCACTTCCGGTTTTAAGGAGGTCACTTCCGGTTTGCCATTTCCGGTTTCAGACAATGCCAGTTTCCCAGGTAATTTCAAAGCTTTTTAAGTGCCCGTTCACACTCGTGCGGCTGCGGAGATCGCATTTAATTCGGAGCGCACTGCTCCTTCATTACATGCGATCTCATGTGCGGTGCGAATTTCAGCCATACACTTTGTATGGCTGAATTCGCACTGCATCCGCACCAAAGACGCACAGGAGGCATTTTTTGAGCCGCATCAAAATCAAATCGCACAGTGGTTCACACTTGTGCGATGCGATTCTGTGCGTACTCTCAGATCGCACTGCAAAATGCAATCAAACTGGGGGTGTCGTTAACGTTTAATTGACACCCCCTGCGTATCGCATATGGCAGTGGGAACTGCCAGATGTGTGGATGCGATGCGGTAACACGCTGCATATTCGCAGCGTTCCCGCATCGCACAAGTGGGAACCGAGCCTAAGACTGAAATCCAGTCATTTTTCATCTCTGGTCATTTCTTGGTAAAAGGAAGCAAACACAGGTAAAATGGTCCCAAAATTAAATTTTGCATATTTTGGGGGTTTTGCACTTAAAATGTTCACATCTTTGGCCAAAGGCTTAGGGAGGCAGAAAATGTGTCAAAACGGGATCAAAAGTCCCCAAAACGGATACAACAACACTTTAAAGCCCAAAATGTCAAGGAGAAAAGTGTTTTAATGTCACTTCCGGTTTTAAGGAGGTCACTTCCGGTTTGCCACTTCCGGTTTCAGACAATGCCAGTTTCCCAGGTAATTTCAAAGCTTTTTATGTGCCGGTTCACACTTGTGCGGCTGCGGAGATCGCATTTAATTTGGAGCGCACTGCTCCTTCATTACATGCGATCTCATGTGCGGTGCGAATTTCAGCCATACACTTTGTATGGCTGAATTCGCACTGCATCCGCACCAAAGACGCACAGGAGGCATTTTTTGAGCCGCATCAATATCAAATCGCACAGTGGTTCACACTTGTGCGATGCGATTCTGTGCGTACTTGCAGATCGCACTGCAAAATGCAATCAAACTGGGGGTGTCGTTAACGTTTAATTGACACCCCCTGCGTATCGCATATGGCAGTGGGAACTGCCAAATGTGTGGATGCGATGCGGTAACACGCTGCATATTGGCAGCGTTCCCGCATTGCACAAGTGGGAACCGAGCCTAAGACTGAAATCCAGTCATTTTTCATCTCTCTGGTCATTTCTTGGTAAAAGGAAGCAAACACAGGTAAAATGGTCCCAAAATAAAATGTTGCATATTTTGGGGGTTTTGCCCTTAAAATGTTCACATCTTTGGCCAAAGGCTTAGGGAGGCAGAAAATGTGTCAAAACGGGATCAAAAGTCCCCAAAACGGATACAACAACACTTTAAAGCCCAAAATGTCAAGGAGAAAAGTGTTTTAATGCCACTTCCGGTTTTAAGGAGGTCACTTCCGGTTTGCCACTTCCGGTTTCAGACAATGCCAGTTTCCCAGGTAATTTCAAAGCTTTTTAAGTGCTGGTTCACACTTGTGCGGCTGCGGAGATCGCATTTAATTTGGAGCGCACTGCTCCTTCATTACATGCGATCTCATGTGCGGTGCAAATTTCAGCCATACACTTTCTATGGCTAAATTCGCACTGCATCCGCACCAAAGACGCACAGGAGGCATTTTTTGAGTCGCATCAAAATCAAATCGCACAGTGGTTCACACTTGTGCGATGCGATTCTGTGCGTACTTGCAGATCGCACTGCGATATGCAATCAAACTGGGGGTGTCGTTAACGTTTAATTGACACCCCCTGCGTATCGCATATGGCAGTGGGAACTGCCAGATGTGTGGATGCGATGCGGTAACACGCTGCATATTGGCAGCGTTCCCGCATCGCACAAGTGTGAACCGAGCCTAAGACTGAAATCCAGTCATTTTTCATCTCTCTGGTCATTTCTTGGTAAAAGGAAGCAAACACAGGTAAAATGGTCCCAAAATTAAATTTTGCATATTTTGGGGGTTTTGCCCTTAAAATGTTCACATCTTTGGCCAAAGGCTTAGGGAGGCAGAAAATGTGTCAAAACGGGATCAAAAGTCCCCAAAACGGATACAACAACACTTTAAAGCCCAAAATGTCAAGGAGAAAAGTGTTTTAATGTCACTTCCGGTTTTAAGGAGGTAACTTCCGGTTTGCCACTTCCGGTTTCAGACAATGCCAGTTTCCCAGGTAATTTCAAAGCTTTTAAAGTGCCCGTTCACACTCGTGCGGCTGCGGAGATCGCATTTAATTCGGAGCACACTGCTCCTTCGTTACATGCGATCTCATGTGCGGTGCGAATTTCAGCCATACACTTTCTATGGCTAAATTCGCACTGCATCCGCACCAAAGACGCACAGGAGGCATTTTTTGAGTCGCATCAAAATCAAATCGCACAGTGGTTCACACTTGTGCGATGCGATTCTGTGCGTACTTGCAGATCGCACTGCGATATGCAATCAAACTGGGGGTGTCGTTAACGTTTAATTGACACCCCCTGCGTATCGCATATGGCAGAGGGAACTGCCAGATGTGTGGATGCGATGCGGTAACACGCTGCATATTGGCAGCGTTCCCGCATCGCACAAGTGTGAACCGAGCCTAAGACTGAAATCCAGTCATTTTTCATCTCTCTGGTCATTTCTTGGTAAAAGGAAGCAAACACAGGTAAAATGGTCCCAAAATTAAATTTTGCATATTTTGGGGGTTTTGCCCTTAAAATGTTCACATCTTTGGCCAAAGGCTTAGGGAGGCAGAAAATGTGTCAAAACGGGATCAAAAGTCCCCAAAACGGATACAACAACAATTTAAAGCCCAAAATGTCAAGGAGAAAAGTGTTTTAATGCCACTTCCGGTTTTAAGGAGGTCACTTCCGGTTTGCCACTTCCGGTTTCAGACAATGCCAGTTTCCCAGGTAATTTCAAAGCTTTTTATGTGCCAGTTCACACTTGTGCGGCTGCGGAGATCGCATTTAATTTGGAGCGCACTGCTCCTTCATTACATGCGATCTCATGTGCGGTGCGAATTTCAGCCATACACTTTGTATGGCTGAATTCGCACTGCATCCGCACCAAAGACGCACAGGAGGCATTTTTTGAGCCGCATCAATATCAAATCGCACAGTGGTTCACACTTGTGCGATGCGATTCTGTGCGTACTTGCAGATCGCACTGCAAAATGCAATCAAACTGGGGGTGTCGTTAACGTTTAATTGACACCCCCTGCGTATCGCATATGGCAGTGGGAACTGCCAGATGTGTGGATGCGATGCGGTAACACGCTGCATATTGGCAGCGTTCCCGCATCGCACAAGTGGGTAACGAGCCTAAGACTGAAATCCAGTCACTTTTCATCTCTCTGGTCATTTCTTGGTAAAAGGAAGCAAACACAGGTAAAATGGTCCCAAAATAAAATTTTGCATATTTTGGGGGTTTTGCCCTTAAAATGTTCACATCTTTGGCCAAAAGCTTAGGGAGGCAGAACATGTGTCAAAACGGGATCAAAAGTCCCCAAAACGGAAACAACAACACTTTAAAGCCCAAAATGTCAAGGAGAAAAGTGTTTTAATGCCACTTCCGGTTTTAAGGAGGTCACTTCCGGTTTGCCACTTCCGGTTTCAGACAATGCCAGTTTCCCAGGTAATTTCAAAGCTTTTTAAGTGCTGGTTCACACTTGTGCGGCTGCGGAGATCGCATTTAATTCGGAGCGCACTGCTCCTTCATTACATGCGATCTCATGTGCGGTGCGAATTTCAGCCATACACTTTGTATGGCTGAATTCGCACTGCATCCGCACCAAAGACGCACAGGAGGCATTTTTTGAGCCGCATCAAAATCAAATCGCACAGTGGTTCACACTTGTGCGATGCGATTCTGTGCGTACTCTCAGATCGCACTGCAAAATGCAATCAAACTGGGGGTGTCATTAATGTTTAATTGACACCCCCTGCGTATCGCATATGGCAGTGGGAACTGCCAGATGTGTGGATGCGATGCGGTAACACGCTGCATATTCGCAGCGTTCCCGCATCGCACAAGTGGGAACCGAGCCTAAGACTGAAATCCAGTCATTTTTCATCTCTGGTCATTTCTTGGTAAAAGGAAGCAAACACAGGTAAAATGGTCCCAAAATTAAATTTTGCATATTTTGGGGGTTTTGCACTTAAAATGTTCACATCTTTGGCCAAAGGCTTAGGGAGGCAGAAAATGTGTCAAAACAGGATCAAAAGTCCCCAAAACGGATACAACAACACTTTAAAGCCCAAAATGTCAAGGAGAAAAGTGTTTTAATGTCACTTCCGGTTTTAAGGAGGTCACTTCCGGTTTGCCACTTCCGGTTTCAGACAATGCCAGTTTCCCAGGTAATTTCAAAGCTTTTAAAGTGCCCGTTCACACTCGTGCGGCTGCGGAGATCGCATTTAATTCGGAGCACACTGCTCCTTCGTTACATGCGATCTCATGTGCGGTGCGAATTTCAGCCATACACTTTCTATGGCTGAATTCGCACTGCATCCGCACCAAAGACGCACAGGAGGCATTTTTTGAGCCGCATCAATATCAAATCGCACAGTGGTTCACACTTGTGCGATGCGATTCTGTGCGTACTTGCAGATCGCACTGCAAAATGCAATCAAACTGGGGGTGTCGTTAACGTTTAATTGACACCCCCTGCGTATCGCATATGGCAGTGGGAACTGCCAGATGTGTGGATGCGATGCGGTAACACGCTGCATATTGGCAGCGTTCCCGCATCGCACAAGTGGGTAACGAGCCTAAGACTGAAATCCAGTCATTTTTCATCTCTCTGGTCATTACTTGGTAAAAGGAAGCAAACACAGGTAAAATGGTCCCAAAATAAAATTTTGCATATTTTGGGGGTTTTGCCCTTAAAATGTTCACATCTTTGGCCAAAAGCTTAGGGAGGCAGAACATGTGTCAAAACGGGATCAAAAGTCCCCAAAACGGAAACAACAACACTTTAAAGCCCAAAATGTCAAGGAGAAAAGTGTTTTAATGCCACTTCCGGTTTTAAGGAGGTCACTTCCGGTTTGCCACTTCCGGTTTCAGACAATGCCAGTTTCCCAGGTAATTTCAAAGCTTTTTAAGTGCTGGTTCACACTTGTGCGGCTGCGGAGATCGCATTTAATTCGGAGCGCACTGCTCCTTCATTACATGCGATCTCATGTGCGGTGCGAATTTCAGCCATACACTTTGTATGGCTGAATTCGCACTGCATCCGCACCAAAGACGCACAGGAGGCATTTTTTGAGCCGCATCAAAATCAAATCGCACAGTGGTTCACACTTGTGCGATGCGATTCTGTGCGTACTTGCAGATCGCACTGCGATATGCAATCAAACTGGGGGTGTCGTTAACGTTTAATTGACACCCCCTGCGTATCGCATATGGCAGGGGGAACTGCCAGATGTGTGGATGCGATGCGGTAACAAGCTGCATATTGGCAGCGTTCCCGCATCGCACAAGTGTGAACCGAGCCTAAGACTGAAATCCAGTCATTTTTCATCTCTCTGGTCATTTCTTGGTAAAAGGAAGCAAACACAGGTAAAATGGTCCCAAAATTAAATTTTGCATATTTTGGGGGTTTTGCCCTTAAAATGTTCACATCTTTGGCCAAAAGCTTAGGGAGGCAGAAAATGTGTCAAAACGGGATCAAAAGTCCCCAAAACGGATACAACAACACTTTAAAGCCCAAAATGTCAAGGAGAAAAGTGTTTTAATGTCACTTCCGGTTTTAAGGAGGTCACTTCCGGTTTGCCATTTCCGGTTTCAGACAATGCCGGTTTCCCAGGTAATTTCAAAGCTTTTTAAGTGCCCGTTCACACTCGTGCGGCTGCGGAGATCGCATTTAATTCGGAGCGCACTGCTCCTTCATTACATGCGATCTCATGTGTGGTGCGAATTTCAGCCATACACTTTGTATGGCTGAATTCGCACTGCATCCGCACCAAAGACGCACAGGAGGCATTTTTTGAGCCGCATCAAAATCAAATCGCACAGTGGTTCACACTTGTGTGATGCGATTCTGTGCGTACTCTCAGATCGCACTGCAAAATGCAATCAAACTGGGGGTGTCGTTAACGTTTAATTGACACCCCCTGCGTATCGCATATGGCAGTGGGAACTGCCAGATGTGTGGATGCGATGCGGTAACACGCTGCATATTCGCAGCGTTCCCGCATCGCACAAGTGGGAACCGAGCCTAAGACTGAAATCCAGTCATTTTTCATCTCTGGTCATTTCTTGGTAAAAGGAAGCAAACACAGGTAAAATGGTCCCAAAATTAAATTTTGCATATTTTGGGGGTTTTGCACTTAAAATGTTCACATCTTTGGCCAAAGGCTTAGGGAGGCAGAAAATGTGTCAAAACGGGATCAAAAGTCCCCAAAACGGATACAACAACACTTTAAAGCCCAAAATGTCAAGGAGAAAAGTGTTTTAATGTCACTTCCGGTTTTTAAGGAGGTCACTTCCGGTTTGCCACTTCCGGTTTCCGACAATGCCAGTTTCCCAGGTAATTTCAAAGCTTTTAAAGTGCCCGTTCACACTCGTGCGGCTGCGGAGATCGCATTTAATTCGGAGCACACTGCCCCTTCGTTACATGCGATCTCATGTGCGGTGCGAATTTCAGCCATACACTTTCTATGGCTGAATTCGCACTGCATCCGCACCAAAGACGCACAGGAGGCATTTTTTGAGCCGCATCAATATCAAATCGCACAGTGGTTCACACTTGTGCGATACGATTCTGTGCGTACTTGCAGATCGCACTGCAAAATGCAATCAAACTGGGGGTGTCGTTAACGTTTAATTGACACCCCCTGCGTATCGCATATGGCAGTGGGAACTGCCAGATGTGTGGATGCGATGCGGTAACACGCTGCATATTCGCAGCGTTCCCGCATCGCACAAGTGGGAACCGAGCCTAAGACTGAAATCCAGTCATTTTTCATCTCTCTGGTCATTTCTTGGTAAAAGGAAGCAAACACAGGTAAAATGGTCCCAAAATAAAATTTTGCATATTTTGGGGGTTTTGCCCTTAAAATGTTCACATCTTTGGCCAAAAGCTTAGGGAGGCAGAACATGTGTCAAAACGGGATCAAAAGTCCCCAAAACGGAAACAACAACACTTTAAAGCCCAAAATGTCAAGGAGAAAAGTGTTTTAATGTCACTTCCGGTTTTAAGGAGGTCACTTCCGGTTTGCCATTTCCGGTTTCAGACAATGCCAGTTTCCCAGGTAATTTCAAAGCTTTTTAAGTGCCCGTTCACACTCATGCGGCTGCGGAGATCGCATTTAATTCGGAGCGCACTGCTCCTTCATTACATGCGATCTCATGTGCGGTGCGAATTTCAGCCATACACTTTGTATGGCTAAATTCGCACTGCATCCGCACCAAAGACGCACAGGAGGCATTTTTTGAGTCGCATCAAAATCAAATCGCACAGTGGCTCACACTTGTGCGATCCGATTCTGTGCTTACTTGCAGATCGCACTGCGATATGCAATCAAACTGGGGGTGTCGTAAACTTTTAATTGACACCCCCTGCGTATCGCATATGGCAGTGGGAACTGCTAGATGCGTTGATGCGATGCGGTAACACGCTGCATATTGGCAGCGTTCCCGCATTGCACAAGTGTGAACCGAGCCTAAGACTGAAATCCAGTCATTTTTCATCTCTCTGGTCATTTCTTGGTAAAAGGAAGAAAACACAGGTAAAATGGTCCCAAAATTAAATTTTGCATATTTTGGGGGTTTTGCCCTTAAAATGTTCACATCTTTGGCCAAAGGCTTAGGGAGGCAGAAAATGTGTCAAAACGGGATCAAAAGTCCCCAAAACGGATACAACAACACTTTAAAGCCCAAAATGTCAAGGAGAAAAGTGTTTTAATGCCACTTCCGGTTTTAAGGAGGTCACTTCCGGTTTCAGACAATGCCAGTTTCCCAGGTAATTTCAAAGCTTTTTAAGTGCTGGTTCACACTTGTGCGGCTGCGGAGATCGCATTTAATTCGGAGCGCACTGCTCCTTCATTACATGCGATCTCATGTGCGGTGCGAATTTCAGCCATACACTTTGTATGGCTGAATTCGCACTGCATCCGCACCAAAGACGCACAGGAGGCATTTTTTGAGCCGCATCAAAATCAAATCGCACAGTGGTTCACACTTGTGCGATGCGATTCTGTGCGTACTTGCAGATCGCACTGCGATATGCAATCAAACTGGGGGTGTCGTTAACGTTTAATTGACACCCCCTGCGTATCGCATATGGCAGGGGGAACTGCCAGATGTGTGGATGCGATGCGGTAACACGCTGCATATTGGCAGCGTTCCCGCATCGCACAAGTGTGAACCGAGCCTAAGACTGAAATCCAGTCATTTTTCATCTCTCTGGTCATTTCTTGGTAAAAGGAAGCAAACACAGGTAAAATGGTCCCAAAATTAAATTTTGCATATTTTGGTGGTTTTGCCCTTAAAATATTCACATCTTTGGCCAAAAGCTTAGGGAGGCAGAAAATGTGTCAAAACGGGATCAAAAGTCCCCAAAACGGATACAACAACACTTTAAAGCCCAAAATGTCAAGGAGAAAAGTGTTTTAATGTCACTTCCGGTTTTAAGGAGGTCACTTCCGGTTTGCCATTTCCGGTTTCAGACAATGCCAGTTTCCCAGGTAATTTCAAAGCTTTTTAAGTGCCCGTTCACACTCGTGCGGCTGCGGAGATCGCATTTAATTCGGAGCGCACTGCTCCTTCATTACATGCGATCTCATGTGCGGTGCTAATTTCAGCCATACACTTTGTATGGCTGAATTCGCACTGCATCCGCACCAAAGACGCACAGGAGGCATTTTTTGAGCCGCATCAAAATCAAATCGCACAGTGGTTCACACTTGTGCGATGCGATTCTGTGCGTACCCTCAGATCGCACTGCAAAATGCAATCAAACTGGGGGTGTCGTTAACGTTTAATTGACACCCCCTGCGTATCGCATATGGCAGTGGGAACTGCCAGATGTGTGGATGCGATGCGGTAACACGCTGCATATTCGCAGCGTTCCCGCATCGCACAAGTGGGAACCGAGCCTAAGACTGAAATCCAGTCATTTTTCATCTCTGGTCATTTCTTGGTAAAAGGAAGCAAACACAGGTAAAATGGTCCCAAAATTAAATTTTGCATATTTTGGGGGTTTTGCACTTAAAATGTTCACATCTTTGGCCAAAGGCTTAGGGAGGCAGAAAATGTGTCAAAACGGGATCAAAAGTCCCCAAAACGGATACAACAACACTTTAAAGCCCAAAATGTCAAGGAGAAAAGTGTTTTAATGTCACTTCCGGTTTTAAGGAGGTCACTTCCGGTTTGCCACTTCCGGTTTCAGACAATGCCAGTTTCCCAGGTAATTTCAAAGCTTTTAAAGTGCCCGTTCACACTCGTGCGGCTGCGGAGATCGCATTTAATTCGGAGCACACTGCTCCTTCGTTACATGCGATCTCATGTGCGGTGCGAATTTCAGCCATACACTTTCTATGGCTAAATTCGCACTGCATCCGCACCAAAGACGCACAGGAGGCATTTTTTGAGTCGCATCAAAATCAAATCGCACAGTGGTTCACACTTGTGCGATGCGATTCTGTGCGTACTTGCAGATCGCACTGCGATATGCAATCAAACTGGGGGTGTCGTTAACGTTTAATTGACACCCCCTGCGTATCGCATATGGCAGTGGGAACTGCCAGATGTGTGGATGCGATGCGGTAACACGCTGCATATTGGCAGCGTTCCCGCATCGCACAAGTGTGAACCGAGCCTAAGACTGAAATCCAGTCATTTTTCATCTCTCTGGTCATTTCTTGGTAAAAGGAAGCAAACACAGGTAAAATGGTCCCAAAATTAAATTTTGCATATTTTGGGGGTTTTGCCCTTAAAATGTTCACATCTTTGGCCAAAGGCTTAGGGAGGCAGAAAATGTGTCAAAACGGGATCAAAAGTCCCCAAAACGGATACAACAACACTTTAAAGCCCAAAATGTCAAGGAGAAAAGTGTTTTAATGCCACTTCCGGTTTTAAGGAGGTCACTTCCGGTTTGCCACTTCCGGTTTCAGACAATGCCAGTTTCCCAGGTAATTTCAAAGCTTTTTATGTGCCGGTTCACACTTGTGCGGCTGCGGAGATCGCATTTAATTTGGAGCGCACTGCTCCTTCATTACATGCGATCTCATGTGCGGTGCGAATTTCAGCCATACACTTTGTATGGCTGAATTCGCACTGCATCCGCACCAAAGACGCACAGGAGGCATTTTTTGAGCCGCATCAATATCAAATCGCACAGTGGTTCACACTTGTGCGATGCGATTCTGTGCGTACTTGCAGATCGCACTGCAAAATGCAATCAAACTGGGGGTGTCGTTAACGTTTAATTGACACCCCCTGCGTATCGCATATGGCAGTGGGAACTGCCAGATGTGTGGATGCGATGCGGTAACACGCTGCATATTCGCAGTGTTCCCGCATCGCACAAGTGGGAACCGAGCCTAAGACTGAAATCCAGTCATTTTTCATCTCTCTGGTCATTTCTTGGTAAAAGGAAGCAAACACAGGTAAAATGGTCCCAAAATAAAATTTTGCATATTTTGGGGGTTTTGCCCTTAAAATGTTCACATCTTTGGCCAAAAGCTTAGGGAGGCAGAACATGTGTCAAAACGGGATCAAAAGTCCCCAAAACGGAAACAACAACACTTTAAAGCCCAAAATGTCAAGGAGAAAAGTGTTTTAATGTCACTTCCGGTTTTAAGGAGGTCACTTCCGGTTTGCCATTTCCGGTTTCAGACAATGCCAGTTTCCCAGGTAATTTCAAAGCTTTTTAAGTGCCCGTTCACACTCATGCGGCTGCGGAGATCGCATTTAATTCGGAGCGCACTGCTCCTTCATTACATGCGATCTCATGTGCGGTGCGAATTTCAGCCATACACTTTGTATGGCTAAATTCGCACTGCATCCGCACCAAAGACGCACAGGAGGCATTTTTTGAGTCGCATCAAAATCAAATCGCACAGTGGCTCACACTTGTGCGATCCGATTCTGTGCTTACTTGCAGATCGCACTGCGATATGCAATCAAACTGGGGGTGTCGTTAACTTTTAATTGACACCCCCTGCGTATCGCATATGGCAGTGGGAACTGCTAGATGCGTTGATGCGATGCGGTAACACGCTGCATATTGGCAGCGTTCCCGCATTGCACAAGTGTGAACCGAGCCTAAGACTGAAATCCAGTCATTTTTCATCTCTCTGGTCATTTCTTGGTAAAAGGAAGAAAACACAGGTAAAATGGTCCCAAAATTAAATTTTGCATATTTTGGGGGTTTTGCCCTTAAAATGTTCACATCTTTGGCCAAAGGCTTAGGGAGGCAGAAAATGTGTCAAAACGGGATCAAAAGTCCCCAAAACGGATACAACAACACTTTAAAGCCCAAAATGTCAAGGAGAAAAGTGTTTTAATGCCACTTCCGGTTTTAAGGAGGTCACTTCCGGTTTCAGACAATGCCAGTTTCCCAGGTAATTTCAAAGCTTTTTAAGTGCTGGTTCACACTTGTGCGGCTGCGGAGATCGCATTTAATTCGGAGCGCACTGCTCCTTCATTACATGCGATCTCATGTGCGGTGCGAATTTCAGCCATACACTTTGTATGGCTGAATTCGCACTGCATCCGCACCAAAGACGCACAGGAGGCATTTTTTGAGCCGCATCAAAATCAAATCGCACAGTGGTTCACACTTGTGCGATGCGATTCTGTGCGTACTTGCAGATCGCACTGCGATATGCAATCAAACTGGGGGTGTCGTTAACGTTTAATTGACACCCCCTGCGTATCGCATATGGCAGGGGGAACTGCCAGATGTGTGGATGCGATGCGGTAACACGCTGCATATTGGCAGCGTTCCCGCATCGCACAAGTGTGAACCGAGCCTAAGACTGAAATCCAGTCATTTTTCATCTCTCTGGTCATTTCTTGGTAAAAGGAAGCAAACACAGGTAAAATGGTCCCAAAATTAAATTTTGCATATTTTGGTGGTTTTGCCCTTAAAATATTCACATCTTTGGCCAAAAGCTTAGGGAGGCAGAAAATGTGTCAAAACGGGATCAAAAGTCCCCAAAACGGATACAACAACACTTTAAAGCCCAAAATGTCAAGGAGAAAAGTGTTTTAATGTCACTTCCGGTTTTAAGGAGGTCACTTCCGGTTTGCCATTTCCGGTTTCAGACAATGCCAGTTTCCCAGGTAATTTCAAAGCTTTTTAAGTGCCCGTTCACACTCGTGCGGCTGCGGAGATCGCATTTAATTCGGAGCGCACTGCTCCTTCATTACATGCGATCTCATGTGCGGTGCTAATTTCAGCCATACACTTTGTATGGCTGAATTCGCACTGCATCCGCACCAAAGACGCACAGGAGGCATTTTTTGAGCCGCATCAAAATCAAATCGCACAGTGGTTCACACTTGTGCGATGCGATTCTGTGCGTACCCTCAGATCGCACTGCAAAATGCAATCAAACTGGGGGTGTCGTTAACGTTTAATTGACACCCCCTGCGTATCGCATATGGCAGTGGGAACTGCCAGATGTGTGGATGCGATGCGGTAACACGCTGCATATTCGCAGCGTTCCCGCATCGCACAAGTGGGAACCGAGCCTAAGACTGAAATCCAGTCATTTTTCATCTCTGGTCATTTCTTGGTAAAAGGAAGCAAACACAGGTAAAATGGTCCCAAAATTAAATTTTGCATATTTTGGGGGTTTTGCACTTAAAATGTTCACATCTTTGGCCAAAGGCTTAGGGAGGCAGAAAATGTGTCAAAACGGGATCAAAAGTCCCCAAAACGGATACAACAACACTTTAAAGCCCAAAATGTCAAGGAGAAAAGTGTTTTAATGTCACTTCCGGTTTTAAGGAGGTCACTTCCGGTTTGCCACTTCCGGTTTCAGACAATGCCAGTTTCCCAGGTAATTTCAAAGCTTTTAAAGTGCCCGTTCACACTCGTGCGGCTGCGGAGATCGCATTTAATTCGGAGCACACTGCTCCTTCGTTACATGCGATCTCATGTGCGGTGCGAATTTCAGCCATACACTTTCTATGGCTAAATTCGCACTGCATCCGCACCAAAGACGCACAGGAGGCATTTTTTGAGTCGCATCAAAATCAAATCGCACAGTGGTTCACACTTGTGCGATGCGATTCTGTGCGTACTTGCAGATCGCACTGCGATATGCAATCAAACTGGGGGTGTCGTTAACGTTTAATTGACACCCCCTGCGTATCGCATATGGCAGTGGGAACTGCCAGATGTGTGGATGCGATGCGGTAACACGCTGCATATTGGCAGCGTTCCCGCATCGCACAAGTGTGAACCGAGCCTAAGACTGAAATCCAGTCATTTTTCATCTCTCTGGTCATTTCTTGGTAAAAGGAAGCAAACACAGGTAAAATGGTCCCAAAATTAAATTTTGCATATTTTGGGGGTTTTGCCCTTAAAATGTTCACATCTTTGGCCAAAGGCTTAGGGAGGCAGAAAATGTGTCAAAACGGGATCAAAAGTCCCCAAAACGGATACAACAACACTTTAAAGCCCAAAATGTCAAGGAGAAAAGTGTTTTAATGCCACTTCCGGTTTTAAGGAGGTCACTTCCGGTTTGCCACTTCCGGTTTCAGACAATGCCAGTTTCCCAGGTAATTTCAAAGCTTTTTATGTGCCGGTTCACACTTGTGCGGCTGCGGAGATCGCATTTAATTTGGAGCGCACTGCTCCTTCATTACATGCGATCTCATGTGCGGTGCGAATTTCAGCCATACACTTTGTATGGCTGAATTCGCACTGCATCCGCACCAAAGACGCACAGGAGGCATTTTTTGAGCCGCATCAATATCAAATCGCACAGTGGTTCACACTTGTGCGATGCGATTCTGTGCGTACTTGCAGATCGCACTGCAAAATGCAATCAAACTGGGGGTGTCGTTAACGTTTAATTGACACCCCCTGCGTATCGCATATGGCAGTGGGAACTGCCAGATGTGTGGATGCGATGCGGTAACACGCTGCATATTCGCAGTGTTCCCGCATCGCACAAGTGGGAACCGAGCCTAAGACTGAAATCCAGTCATTTTTCATCTCTCTGGTCATTTCTTGGTAAAAGGAAGCAAACACAGGTAAAATGGTCCCAAAATAAAATTTTGCATATTTTGGGGGTTTTGCACTTAAAATGTTCACATCTTTGGCCAAAGGCTTAGGGAGGCAGAAAATGTGTCAAAACGGGATCAAAAGTCCCCAAAACGGATACAACAACACTTTAAAGCCCAAAATGTCAAGGAGAAAAGTGTTTTAATGTCACTTCCGGTTTTAAGGAGGTCACTTCCGGTTTGCCACTTCCGGTTTCAGACAATGCCAGTTTCCCAGGTAATTTCAAAGCTTTTAAAGTGCCCGTTCACACTCGTGCGGCTGCGGAGATCGCATTTAATTCGGAGCACACTGCTCCTTCGTTACATGCGATCTCATGTGCGGTGCGAATTTCAGCCATACACTTTCTATGGCTGAATTCGCACTGCATCCGCACCAAAGACGCACAGGAGGCATTTTTTGAGCCGCATCAATATCAAATCGCACAGTGGTTCACACTTGTGCGATGCGATTCTGTGCGTACTTGCAGATCGCACTGCAAAATGCAATCAAACTGGGGGTGTCGTTAACGTTTAATTGACACCCCCTGCGTATCGCATATGGCAGTGGGAACTGCCAGATGTGTGGATGCGATGCGGTAACACGCTGCATATTGGCAGCGTTCCCGCATCGCACAAGTGGGTAACGAGCCTAAGACTGAAATCCAGTCATTTTTCATCTCTCTGGTCATTACTTGGTAAAAGGAAGCAAACACAGGTAAAATGGTCCCAAAATAAAATTTTGCATATTTTGGGGGTTTTGCCCTTAAAATGTTCACATCTTTGGCCAAAAGCTTAGGGAGGCAGAACATGTGTCAAAACGGGATCAAAAGTCCCCAAAACGGAAACAACAACACTTTAAAGCCCAAAATGTCAAGGAGAAAAGTGTTTTAATGCCACTTCCGGTTTTAAGGAGGTCACTTCCGGTTTGCCACTTCCGGTTTCAGACAATGCCAGTTTCCCAGGTAATTTCAAAGCTTTTTAAGTGCTGGTTCACACTTGTGCGGCTGCGGAGATCGCATTTAATTCGGAGCGCACTGCTCCTTCATTACATGCGATCTCATGTGCGGTGCGAATTTCAGCCATACACTTTGTATGGCTGAATTCGCACTGCATCCGCACCAAAGACGCACAGGAGGCATTTTTTGAGCCGCATCAAAATCAAATCGCACAGTGGTTCACACTTGTGCGATGCGATTCTGTGCGTACTTGCAGATCGCACTGCGATATGCAATCAAACTGGGGGTGTCGTTAACGTTTAATTGACACCCCCTGCGTATCGCATATGGCAGGGGGAACTGCCAGATGTGTGGATGCGATGCGGTAACAAGCTGCATATTGGCAGCGTTCCCGCATCGCACAAGTGTGAACCGAGCCTAAGACTGAAATCCAGTCATTTTTCATCTCTCTGGTCATTTCTTGGTAAAAGGAAGCAAACACAGGTAAAATGGTCCCAAAATTAAATTTTGCATATTTTGGGGGTTTTGCCCTTAAAATGTTCACATCTTTGGCCAAAAGCTTAGGGAGGCAGAAAATGTGTCAAAACGGGATCAAAAGTCCCCAAAACGGATACAACAACACTTTAAAGCCCAAAATGTCAAGGAGAAAAGTGTTTTAATGTCACTTCCGGTTTTAAGGAGGTCACTTCCGGTTTGCCATTTCCGGTTTCAGACAATGCCGGTTTCCCAGGTAATTTCAAAGCTTTTTAAGTGCCCGTTCACACTCGTGCGGCTGCGGAGATCGCATTTAATTCGGAGCGCACTGCTCCTTCATTACATGCGATCTCATGTGTGGTGCGAATTTCAGCCATACACTTTGTATGGCTGAATTCGCACTGCATCCGCACCAAAGACGCACAGGAGGCATTTTTTGAGCCGCATCAAAATCAAATCGCACAGTGGTTCACACTTGTGTGATGCGATTCTGTGCGTACTCTCAGATCGCACTGCAAAATGCAATCAAACTGGGGGTGTCGTTAACGTTTAATTGACACCCCCTGCGTATCGCATATGGCAGTGGGAACTGCCAGATGTGTGGATGCGATGCGGTAACACGCTGCATATTCGCAGCGTTCCCGCATCGCACAAGTGGGAACCGAGCCTAAGACTGAAATCCAGTCATTTTTCATCTCTGGTCATTTCTTGGTAAAAGGAAGCAAACACAGGTAAAATGGTCCCAAAATTAAATTTTGCATATTTTGGGGGTTTTGCACTTAAAATGTTCACATCTTTGGCCAAAGGCTTAGGGAGGCAGAAAATGTGTCAAAACGGGATCAAAAGTCCCCAAAACGGATACAACAACACTTTAAAGCCCAAAATGTCAAGGAGAAAAGTGTTTTAATGTCACTTCCGGTTTTTAAGGAGGTCACTTCCGGTTTGCCACTTCCGGTTTCCGACAATGCCAGTTTCCCAGGTAATTTCAAAGCTTTTAAAGTGCCCGTTCACACTCGTGCGGCTGCGGAGATCGCATTTAATTCGGAGCACACTGCCCCTTCGTTACATGCGATCTCATGTGCGGTGCGAATTTCAGCCATACACTTTCTATGGCTGAATTCGCACTGCATCCGCACCAAAGACGCACAGGAGGCATTTTTTGAGCCGCATCAATATCAAATCGCACAGTGGTTCACACTTGTGCGATGCGATTCTGTGCGTACTTGCAGATCGCACTGCAAAATGCAATCAAACTGGGGGTGTCGTTAACGTTTAATTGACACCCCCTGCGTATCGCATATGGCAGTGGGAACTGCCAGATGTGTGGATGCGATGCGGTAACACGCTGCATATTCGCAGCGTTCCCGCATCGCACAAGTGGGAACCGAGCCTAAGACTGAAATCCAGTCATTTTTCATCTCTCTGGTCATTTCTTGGTAAAAGGAAGCAAACACAGGTAAAATGGTCCCAAAATAAAATTTTGCATATTTTGGGGGTTTTGCCCTTAAAATGTTCACATCTTTGGCCAAAAGCTTAGGGAGGCAGAACATGTGTCAAAACGGGATCAAAAGTCCCCAAAACGGAAACAACAACACTTTAAAGCCCAAAATGTCAAGGAGAAAAGTGTTTTAATGTCACTTCCGGTTTTAAGGAGGTCACTTCCGGTTTGCCATTTCCGGTTTCAGACAATGCCAGTTTCCCAGGTAATTTCAAAGCTTTTTAAGTGCCCGTTCACACTCATGCGGCTGCGGAGATCGCATTTAATTCGGAGCGCACTGCTCCTTCATTACATGCGATCTCATGTGCGGTGCGAATTTCAGCCATACACTTTGTATGGCTAAATTCGCACTGCATCCGCACCAAAGACGCACAGGAGGCATTTTTTGAGTCGCATCAAAATCAAATCGCACAGTGGCTCACACTTGTGCGATCCGATTCTGTGCTTACTTGCAGATCGCACTGCGATATGCAATCAAACTGGGGGTGTCGTAAACTTTTAATTGACACCCCCTGCGTATCGCATATGGCAGTGGGAACTGCTAGATGCGTTGATGCGATGCGGTAACACGCTGCATATTGGCAGCGTTCCCGCATTGCACAAGTGTGAACCGAGCCTAAGACTGAAATCCAGTCATTTTTCATCTCTCTGGTCATTTCTTGGTAAAAGGAAGAAAACACAGGTAAAATGGTCCCAAAATTAAATTTTGCATATTTTGGGGGTTTTGCCCTTAAAATGTTCACATCTTTGGCCAAAGGCTTAGGGAGGCAGAAAATGTGTCAAAACGGGATCAAAAGTCCCCAAAACGGATACAACAACACTTTAAAGCCCAAAATGTCAAGGAGAAAAGTGTTTTAATGCCACTTCCGGTTTTAAGGAGGTCACTTCCGGTTTCAGACAATGCCAGTTTCCCAGGTAATTTCAAAGCTTTTTAAGTGCTGGTTCACACTTGTGCGGCTGCGGAGATCGCATTTAATTCGGAGCGCACTGCTCCTTCATTACATGCGATCTCATGTGCGGTGCGAATTTCAGCCATACACTTTGTATGGCTGAATTCGCACTGCATCCGCACCAAAGACGCACAGGAGGCATTTTTTGAGCCGCATCAAAATCAAATCGCACAGTGGTTCACACTTGTGCGATGCGATTCTGTGCGTACTTGCAGATCGCACTGCGATATGCAATCAAACTGGGGGTGTCGTTAACGTTTAATTGACACCCCCTGCGTATCGCATATGGCAGGGGGAACTGCCAGATGTGTGGATGCGATGCGGTAACACGCTGCATATTGGCAGCGTTCCCGCATCGCACAAGTGTGAACCGAGCCTAAGACTGAAATCCAGTCATTTTTCATCTCTCTGGTCATTTCTTGGTAAAAGGAAGCAAACACAGGTAAAATGGTCCCAAAATTAAATTTTGCATATTTTGGTGGTTTTGCCCTTAAAATATTGACATCTTTGGCCAAAAGCTTAGGGAGGCAGAAAATGTGTCAAAACGGGATCAAAAGTCCCCAAAACGGATACAACAACACTTTAAAGCCCAAAATGTCAAGGAGAAAAGTGTTTTAATGTCACTTCCGGTTTTAAGGAGGTCACTTCCGGTTTGCCATTTCCGGTTTCAGACAATGCCAGTTTCCCAGGTAATTTCAAAGCTTTTTAAGTGCCCGTTCACACTCGTGCGGCTGCGGAGATCGCATTTAATTCGGAGCGCACTGCTCCTTCATTACATGCGATCTCATGTGCGGTGCTAATTTCAGCCATACACTTTGTATGGCTGAATTCGCACTGCATCCGCACCAAAGACGCACAGGAGGCATTTTTTGAGCCGCATCAAAATCAAATCGCACAGTGGTTCACACTTGTGCGATGCGATTCTGTGCGTACCCTCAGATCGCACTGCAAAATGCAATCAAACTGGGGGTGTCGTTAACGTTTAATTGACACCCCCTGCGTATCGCATATGGCAGTGGGAACTGCCAGATGTGTGGATGCGATGCGGTAACACGCTGCATATTCGCAGCGTTCCCGCATCGCACAAGTGGGAACCGAGCCTAAGACTGAAATCCAGTCATTTTTCATCTCTGGTCATTTCTTGGTAAAAGGAAGCAAACACAGGTAAAATGGTCCCAAAATTAAATTTTGCATATTTTGGGGGTTTTGCACTTAAAATGTTCACATCTTTGGCCAAAGGCTTAGGGAGGCAGAAAATGTGTCAAAACGGGATCAAAAGTCCCCAAAACGGATACAACAACACTTTAAAGCCCAAAATGTCAAGGAGAAAAGTGTTTTAATGTCACTTCCGGTTTTAAGGAGGTCACTTCCGGTTTGCCACTTCCGGTTTCAGACAATGCCAGTTTCCCAGGTAATTTCAAAGCTTTTAAAGTGCCCGTTCACACTCGTGCGGCTGCGGAGATCGCATTTAATTCGGAGCACACTGCTCCTTCGTTACATGCGATCTCATGTGCGGTGCGAATTTCAGCCATACACTTTCTATGGCTAAATTCGCACTGCATCCGCACCAAAGACGCACAGGAGGCATTTTTTGAGTCGCATCAAAATCAAATCGCACAGTGGTTCACACTTGTGCGATGCGATTCTGTGCGTACTTGCAGATCGCACTGCGATATGCAATCAAACTGGGGGTGTCGTTAACGTTTAATTGACACCCCCTGCGTATCGCATATGGCAGTGGGAACTGCCAGATGTGTGGATGCGATGCGGTAACACGCTGCATATTGGCAGCGTTCCCGCATCGCACAAGTGTGAACCGAGCCTAAGACTGAAATCCAGTCATTTTTCATCTCTCTGGTCATTTCTTGGTAAAAGGAAGCAAACACAGGTAAAATGGTCCCAAAATTAAATTTTGCATATTTTGGGGGTTTTGCCCTTAAAATGTTCACATCTTTGGCCAAAGGCTTAGGGAGGCAGAAAATGTGTCAAAACGGGATCAAAAGTCCCCAAAACGGATACAACAACACTTTAAAGCCCAAAATGTCAAGGAGAAAAGTGTTTTAATGCCACTTCCGGTTTTAAGGAGGTCACTTCCGGTTTGCCACTTCCGGTTTCAGACAATGCCAGTTTCCCAGGTAATTTCAAAGCTTTTTATGTGCCGGTTCACACTTGTGCGGCTGCGGAGATCGCATTTAATTTGGAGCGCACTGCTCCTTCATTACATGCGATCTCATGTGCGGTGCGAATTTCAGCCATACACTTTGTATGGCTGAATTCGCACTGCATCCGCACCAAAGACGCACAGGAGGCATTTTTTGAGCCGCATCAATATCAAATCGCACAGTGGTTCACACTTGTGCGATGCGATTCTGTGCGTACTTGCAGATCGCACTGCAAAATGCAATCAAACTGGGGGTGTCGTTAACGTTTAATTGACACCCCCTGCGTATCGCATATGGCAGTGGGAACTGCCAGATGTGTGGATGCGATGCGGTAACACGCTGCATATTGGCAGCGTTCCCGCATCGCACAAGTGTGAACCGAGCCTAAGACTGAAATCCAGTCATTTTTCATCTCTCTGGTCATTTCTTGGTAAAAGGAAGCAAACACAGGTAAAATGGTCCCAAAATAAAATGTTGCATATTTTGGGGGTTTTGCCCTTAAAATGTTCACATCTTTGGCCAAAGGCTTAGGGAGGCAGAAAATGTGTCAAAACGGGATCAAAAGTCCCCAAAACGGATACAACAACACTTTAAAGCCCAAAATGTCAAGGAGAAAAGTGTTTTAATGCCACTTCCGGTTTTAAGGAGGTCACTTCCGGTTTGCCACTTCCGGTTTCAGACAATGCCAGTTTCCCAGGTAATTTCAAAGCTTTTTAAGTGCTGGTTCACACTTGTGCGGCTGCGGAGATCGCATTTAATTCGGAGCGCACTGCTCCTTCATTACATGCGATCTCATGTGCGGTGCGAATTTCAGCCATACACTTTGTATGGCTGAATTCGCACTGCATCCGCACCAAAGACGCACAGGAGGCATTTTTTGAGCCGCATCAAAATCAAATCGCACAGTGGTTCACACTTGTGCGATGCGATTCTGTGCGTACTCTCAGATCGCACTGCAAAATGCAATCAAACTGGGGGTGTCGTTAACGTTTAATTGACACCCCCTGCGTATCGCATATGGCAGTGGGAACTGCCAGATGTGTGGATGCGATGCGGTAACACGCTGCATATTCGCAGCGTTCCCGCATCGCACAAGTGGGAACCGAGCCTAAGACTGAAATCCAGTCATTTTTCATCTCTGGTCATTTCTTGGTAAAAGGAAGCAAACACAGGTAAAATGGTCCCAAAATTAAATTTTGCATATTTTGGGGGTTTTGCACTTAAAATGTTCACATCTTTGGCCAAAGGCTTAGGGAGGCAGAAAATGTGTCAAAACGGGATCAAAAGTCCCCAAAACGGATACAACAACACTTTAAAGCCCAAAATGTCAAGGAGAAAAGTGTTTTAATGTCACTTCCGGTTTTAAGGAGGTAACTTCCGGTTTGCCACTTCCGGTTTCAGACAATGCCAGTTTCCCAGGTAATTTCAAAGCTTTTAAAGTGCCCGTTCACACTCGTGCGGCTGCGGAGATCGCATTTAATTCGGAGCACACTGCTCCTTCGTTACATGCGATCTCATGTGCGGTGCGAATTTCAGCCATACACTTTCTATGGCTAAATTCGCACTGCATCCGCACCAAAGACGCACAGGAGGCATTTTTTGAGTCGCATCAAAATCAAATCGCACAGTGGTTCACACTTGTGCGATGCGATTCTGTGCGTACTTGCAGATCGCACTGCGATATGCAATCAAACTGGGGGTGTCGTTAACGTTTAATTGACACCCCCTGCGTATCGCATATGGCAGTGGGAACTGCCAGATGTGTGGATGCGATGCGGTAACACGCTGCATATTGGCAGCGTTCCCGCATCGCACAAGTGTGAACCGAGCCTAAGACTGAAATCCAGTCATTTTTCATCTCTCTGGTCATTTCTTGGTAAAAGGAAGCAAACACAGGTAAAATGGTCCCAAAATTAAATTTTGCATATTTTGGGGGTTTTGCCCTTAAAATGTTCACATCTTTGGCCAAAGGCTTAGGGAGGCAGAAAATGTGTCAAAACGGGATCAAAAGTCCCCAAAACGGATACAACAACACTTTAAAGCCCAAAATGTCAAGGAGAAAAGTGTTTTAATGCCACTTCCGGTTTTAAGGAGGTCACTTCCGGTTTGCCACTTCCGGTTTCAGACAATGCCAGTTTCCCAGGTAATTTCAAAGCTTTTTATGTGCCGGTTCACACTTGTGCGGCTGCGGAGATCGCATTTAATTTGGAGCGCACTGCTCCTTCATTACATGCGATCTCATGTGCGGTGCGAATTTCAGCCATACACTTTGTATGGCTGAATTCGCACTGCATCCGCACCAAAGACGCACAGGAGGCATTTTTTGAGCCGCATCAATATCAAATCGCACAGTGGTTCACACTTGTGCGATGCGATTCTGTGCGTACTTGCAGATCGCACTGCAAAATGCAATCAAACTGGGGGTGTCGTTAACGTTTAATTGACACCCCCTGCGTATCGCATATGGCAGTGGGAACTGCCAGATGTGTGGATGCGATGCGGTAACACGCTGCATATTCGCAGCGTTCCCGCATCGCACAAGTGGGAACCGAGCCTAAGACTGAAATCCAGTCATTTTTCATCTCTGGTCATTTCTTGGTAAAAGGAAGCAAACACAGGTAAAATGGTCCCAAAATTAAATTTTGCATATTTTGGGGGTTTTGCCCTTAAAATGTTCACATCTTTGGCCAAAAGCTTAGGGAGGCAGAACATGTGTCAAAACGGGATCAAAAGTCCCCAAAACGGAAACAACAACACTTTAAAGCCCAAAATGTCAAGGAGAAAAGTGTTTTAATGTCACTTCCGGTTTTAAGGAGGTCACTTCCGGTTTGCCATTTCCGGTTTCAGACAATGCCAGTTTCCCAGGTAATTTCAAAGCTTTTTAAGTGCTGGTTCACACTTGTGCGGCTGCGGAGATCGCATTTAATTCGGAGCGCACTGCTCCTTCATTACATGCGATCTCATGTGCGGTGCGAATTTCAGCCATACACTTTGTATGGCTGAATTCGCACTGCATCCGCACCAAAGACGCACAGGAGGCATTTTTTGAGCCGCATCAAAATCAAATCGCACAGTGGTTCACACTTGTGCGATGCGATTCTGTGCGTACTCTCAGATCGCACTGCAAAATGCAATCAAACTGGGGGTGTCGTTAACGTTTAATTGACACCCCCTGCGTATCGCATATGGCAGTGGGAACTGCCAGATGTGTGGATGCGATGCGGTAACACGCTGCATATTCGCAGCGTTCCCGCATCGCACAAGTGGGAACCGAGCCTAAGACTGAAATCCAGTCATTTTTCATCTCTGGTCATTTCTTGGTAAAAGGAAGCAAACACAGGTAAAATGGTCCCAAAATTAAATTTTGCATATTTTGGGGGTTTTGCACTTAAAATGTTCACATCTTTGGCCAAAGGCTTAGGGAGGCAGAAAATGTGTCAAAACGGGATCAAAAGTCCCCAAAACGGATACAACAACACTTTAAAGCCCAAAATGTCAAGGAGAAAAGTGTTTTAATGTCACTTCCGGTTTTAAGGAGGTAACTTCCGGTTTGCCACTTCCGGTTTCAGACAATGCCAGTTTCCCAGGTAATTTCAAAGCTTTTAAAGTGCCCGTTCACACTCGTGCGGCTGCGGAGATCGCATTTAATTCGGAGCACACTGCTCCTTCGTTACATGCGATCTCATGTGCGGTGCGAATTTCAGCCATACACTTTCTATGGCTAAATTCGCACTGCATCCGCACCAAAGACGCACAGGAGGCATTTTTTGAGTCGCATCAAAATCAAATCGCACAGTGGTTCACACTTGTGCGATGCGATTCTGTGCGTACTTGCAGATCGCACTGCGATATGCAATCAAACTGGGGGTGTCGTTAACGTTTAATTGACACCCCCTGCGTATCGCATATGGCAGTGGGAACTGCCAGATGTGTGGATGCGATGCGGTAACACGCTGCATATTGGCAGCGTTCCCGCATCGCACAAGTGTGAACCGAGCCTAAGACTGAAATCCAGTCATTTTTCATCTCTCTGGTCATTTCTTGGTAAAAGGAAGCAAACACAGGTAAAATGGTCCCAAAATTAAATTTTGCATATTTTGGGGGTTTTGCCCTTAAAATGTTCACATCTTATGCCAAAGGCTTAGGGAGGCAGAAAATGTGTCAAAACGGGATCAAAAGTCCCCAAAACGGATACAACAACACTTTAAAGCCCAAAATGTCAAGGAGAAAAGTGTTTTAATGCCACTTCCGGTTTTAAGGAGGTCACTTCCGGTTTGCCACTTCCGGTTTCAGACAATGCCAGTTTCCCAGGTAATTTCAAAGCTTTTTATGTGCCGGTTCACACTTGTGCGGCTGCGGAGATCGCATTTAATTTGGAGCGCACTGCTCCTTCATTACATGCGATCTCATGTGCGGTGCGAATTTCAGCCATACACTTTGTATGGCTGAATTCGCACTGCATCCGCACCAAAGACGCACAGGAGGCATTTTTTGAGCCGCATCAATATCAAATCGCACAGTGGTTCACACTTGTGCGATGCGATTCTGTGCGTACTTGCAGATCGCACTGCAAAATGCAATCAAACTGGGGGTGTCGTTAACGTTTAATTGACACCCCCTGCGTATCGCATATGGCAGTGGGAACTGCCAGATGTGTGGATGCGATGCGGTAACACGCTGCATATTCGCAGCGTTCCCGCATCGCACAAGTGGGAACCGAGCCTAAGACTGAAATCCAGTCATTTTTCATCTCTGGTCATTTCTTGGTAAAAGGAAACAAACACAGGTAAAATGGTCCCAAAATTAAATTTTGCATATTTTGGGGGTTTTGCCCTTAAAATGTTCACATCTTTGGCCAAAAGCTTAGGGAGGCAGAACATGTGTCAAAACGGGATCAAAAGTCCCCAAAACGGAAACAACAACACTTTAAAGCCCAAAATGTCAAGGAGAAAAGTGTTTTAATGTCACTTCCGGTTTTAAGGAGGTCACTTCCGGTTTGCCATTTCCGGTTTCAGACAATGCCAGTTTCCCAGGTAATTTCAAAGCTTTTTAAGTGCCCGTTCACACTCGTGCGGCTGCGGAGATCGCATTTAATTCGGAGCGCACTGCTCCTTCATTACATGCGATCTCATGTGCGGTGCGAATTTCAGCCATACACTTTGTATGGCTTAATTCGCACTGCATCCGCACCAAAGACGCACAGGAGGCATTTTTTGAGTCGCATCAAAATCAAATCGCACAGTGGCTCACACTTGTGCGATCCGATTCTGTGCTTCCTTGCAGATCGCACTGCGATATGCAATCAAACTGGGGGTGTCGTTAACTTTTAATTGACACCCCCTGCGTATCGCATATGGCAGTGGGAACTGCTAGATGCGTTGATGCGATGCGGTAACACGCTGCATATTGGCAGCGTTCCCGCATTGCACAAGTGTGAACCGAGCCTAAGACTGAAATCCAGTCATTTTTCATCTCTCTGGTCATTTCTTGGTAAAAGGAAGAAAACACAGGTAAAATGGTCCCAAAATTAAATTTTGCATATTTTGGGGGTTTTGCCCTTAAAATGTTCACATCTTTGGCCAAAGGCTTAGGGAGGCAGAAAATGTGTCAAAACGGGATCAAAAGTCCCCAAAACGGATACAACAACACTTTAAAGCCCAAAATGTCAAGGAGAAAAGTGTTTTAATGTCACTTCCGGTTTTAAGGAGGTCACTTCCGGTTTGCCATTTCCGGTTTCAGACAATGCCAGTTTCCCAGGTAATTTCAAAGCTTTTTAAGTGCCCGTTCACACTCGTGCGGCTGCGGAGATCGCATTTAATTTGGAGCGCACTGCTCCTTCATTACATGCGATCTCATGTGCGGTGCAAATTTCAGCCATACACTTTCTATGGCTAAATTCGCACTGCATCCGCACCAAAGACGCACAGGAGGCATTTTTTGAGTCGCATCAAAATCAAATCGCACAGTGGTTCACACTTGTGCGATGCGATTCTGTGCGTACTTGCAGATCGCACTGCGATATGCAATCAAACTGGGGGTGTCGTTAACGTTTAATTGACACCCCCTGCGTATCGCATATGGCAGTGGGAACTGCCAGATGTGTGGATGCGATGCGGTAACACGCTGCATATTGGCAGCGTTCCCGCATCGCACAAGTGTGAACCGAGCCTAAGACTGAAATCCAGTCATTTTTCATCTCTCTGGTCATTTCTTGGTAAAAGGAAGCAAACACAGGTAAAATGGTCCCAAAATTAAATTTTGCATATTTTGGGGGTTTTGCCCTTAAAATGTTCACATCTTTGGCCAAAGGCTTAGGGAGGCAGAAAATGTGTCAAAACGGGATCAAAAGTCCCCAAAACGGATACAACAACACTTTAAAGCCCAAAATGTCAAGGAGAAAAGTGTTTTAATGTCACTTCCGGTTTTAAGGAGGTAACTTCCGGTTTGCCACTTCCGGTTTCAGACAATGCCAGTTTCCCAGGTAATTTCAAAGCTTTTAAAGTGCCCGTTCACACTCGTGCGGCTGCGGAGATCGCATTTAATTCGGAGCACACTGCTCCTTCGTTACATGCGATCTCATGTGCGGTGCGAATTTCAGCCATACACTTTCTATGGCTAAATTCGCACTGCATCCGCACCAAAGACGCACAGGAGGCATTTTTTGAGTCGCATCAAAATCAAATCGCACAGTGGTTCACACTTGTGCGATGCGATTCTGTGCGTACTTGCAGATCGCACTGCGATATGCAATCAAACTGGGGGTGTCGTTAACGTTTAATTGACACCCCCTGCGTATCGCATATGGCAGTGGGAACTGCCAGATGTGTGGATGCGATGCGGTAACACGCTGCATATTGGCAGCGTTCCCGCATCGCACAAGTGTGAACCGAGCCTAAGACTGAAATCCAGTCATTTTTCATCTCTCTGGTCATTTCTTGGTAAAAGGAAGCAAACACAGGTAAAATGGTCCCAAAATTAAATTTTGCATATTTTGGGGGTTTTGCCCTTAAAATGTTCACATCTTTGGCCAAAGGCTTAGGGAGGCAGAAAATGTGTCAAAACGGGATCAAAAGTCCCCAAAACGGATACAACAACAATTTAAAGCCCAAAATGTCAAGGAGAAAAGTGTTTTAATGCCACTTCCGGTTTTAAGGAGGTCACTTCCGGTTTGCCACTTCCGGTTTCAGACAATGCCAGTTTCCCAGGTAATTTCAAAGCTTTTTATGTGCCAGTTCACACTTGTGCGGCTGCGGAGATCGCATTTAATTTGGAGCGCACTGCTCCTTCATTACATGCGATCTCATGTGCGGTGCGAATTTCAGCCATACACTTTGTATGGCTGAATTCGCACTGCATCCGCATCAAAGACGCACAGGAGGCATTTTTTGAGCCGCATCAATATCAAATCGCACAGTGGTTCACACTTGTGCGATGCGATTCTGTGCGTACTTGCAGATCGCACTGCAAAATGCAATCAAACTGGGGGTGTCGTTAACGTTTAATTGACACCCCCTGCGTATCGCATATGGCAGTGGGAACTGCCAGATGTGTGGATGCGATGCGGTAACACGCTGCATATTGGCAGCGTTTCCGCATCGCACAAGTGGGTAACGAGCCTAAGACTGAAATCCAGTCACTTTTCATCTCTCTGGTCATTTCTTGGTAAAAGGAAGCAAACACAGGTAAAATGGTCCCAAAATAAAATTTTGCATATTTTGGGGGTTTTGCCCTTAAAATGTTCACATCTTTGGCCAAAAGCTTAGGGAGGCAGAACATGTGTCAAAACGGGATCAAAAGTCCCCAAAACGGAAACAACAACACTTTAAAGCCCAAAATGTCAAGGAGAAAAGTGTTTTAATGCCACTTCCGGTTTTAAGGAGGTCACTTCCGGTTTGCCACTTCCGGTTTCAGACAATGCCAGTTTCCCAGGTAATTTCAAAGCTTTTTAAGTGCTGGTTCACACTTGTGCGGCTGCGGAGATAGCATTTAATTCGGAGCGCACTGCTCCTTCATTACATGCGATCTCATGTGCGGTGCGAATTTCAGCCATACACTTTGTATGGCTGAATTCGCACTGCATCCGCACCAAAGACGCACAGGAGGCATTTTTTGAGCCGCATCAAAATCAAATCGCACAGTGGTTCACACTTGTGCGATGCGATTCTGTGCGTACTCTCAGATCGCACTGCAAAATGCAATCAAACTGGGGGTGTCATTAATGTTTAATTGACACCCCCTGCGTATCGCATATGGCAGTGGGAACTGCCAGATGTGTGGATGCGATGCGGTAACACGCTGCATATTCGCAGCGTTCCCGCATCGCACAAGTGGGAACCGAGCCTAAGACTGAAATCCAGTCATTTTTCATCTCTGGTCATTTCTTGGTAAAAGGAAGCAAACACAGGTAAAATGGTCCCAAAATTAAATTTTGCATATTTTGGGGGTTTTGCACTTAAAATGTTCACATCTTTGGCCAAAGGCTTAGGGAGGCAGAAAATGTGTCAAAACGGGATCAAAAGTCCCCAAAACGGATACAACAACACTTTAAAGCCCAAAATGTCAAGGAGAAAAGTGTTTTAATGTCACTTCCGGTTTTAAGGAGGTCACTTCCGGTTTGCCACTTCCGGTTTCAGACAATGCCAGTTTCCCAGGTAATTTCAAAGCTTTTAAAGTGCCCGTTCACACTCGTGCGGCTGCGGAGATCGCATTTAATTCGGAGCACACTGCTCCTTCGTTACATGCGATCTCATGTGCGGTGCGAATTTCAGCCATACACTTTCTATGGCTGAATTCGCACTGCATCCGCACCAAAGACGCACAGGAGGCATTTTTTGAGCCGCATCAATATCAAATCGCACAGTGGTTCACACTTGTGCGATGCGATTCTGTGCGTACTTGCAGATCGCACTGCAAAATGCAATCAAACTGGGGGTGTCGTTAACGTTTAATTGACACCCCCTGCGTATCGCATATGGCAGTGGGAACTGCCAGATGTGTGGATGCGATGCGGTAACACGCTGCATATTGGCAGCGTTCCCGCATCGCACAAGTGGGTAACGAGCCTAAGACTGAAATCCAGTCATTTTTCATCTCTCTGGTCATTTCTTGGTAAAAGGAAGCAAACACAGGTAAAATGGTCCCAAAATAAAATTTTGCATATTTTGGGGGTTTTGCCCTTAAAATGTTCACATCTTTGGCCAAAAGCTTAGGGAGGCAGAACATGTGTCAAAACGGGATCAAAAGTCCCCAAAACGGAAACAACAACACTTTAAAGCCCAAAATGTCAAGGAGAAAAGTGTTTTAATGCCACTTCCGGTTTTAAGGAGGTCACTTCCGGTTTGCCACTTCCGGTTTCAGACAATGCCAGTTTCCCAGGTAATTTCAAAGCTTTTTAAGTGCTGGTTCACACTTGTGCGGCTGCGGAGATCGCATTTAATTCGGAGCGCACTGCTCCTTCATTACATGCGATCTCATGTGCGGTGCGAATTTCAGCCATACACTTTGTATGGCTGAATTCGCACTGCATCCGCACCAAAGACGCACAGGAGGCATTTTTTGAGCCGCATCAAAATCAAATCGCACAGTGGTTCACACTTGTGCGATGCGATTCTGTGCGTACTTGCAGATTGCACTGCGATATGCAATCAAACTGGGGGTGTCGTTAACGTTTAATTGACACCCCCTGCGTATCGCATATGGCAGGGGGAACTGCCAGATGTGTGGATGCGATGCGGTAACAAGCTGCATATTGGCAGCGTTCCCGCATCGCACAAGTGTGAACCGAGCCTAAGACTGAAATCCAGTCATTTTTCATCTCTCTGGTCATTTCTTGGTAAAAGGAAGCAAACACAGGTAAAATGGTCCCAAAATTAAATTTTGCATATTTTGGGGGTTTTGCCCTTAAAATGTTCACATCTTTGGCCAAAAGCTTAGGGAGGCAGAAAATGTGTCAAAACGGGATCAAAAGTCCCCAAAACGGATACAACAACACTTTAAAGCCCAAAATGTCAAGGAGAAAAGTGTTTTAATGTCACTTCCGGTTTTAAGGAGGTCACTTCCGGTTTGCCATTTCCGGTTTCAGACAATGCCGGTTTCCCAGGTAATTTCAAAGCTTTTTAAGTGCCCGTTCACACTCGTGCGGCTGCGGAGATCGCATTTAATTCGGAGCGCACTGCTCCTTCATTACATGCGATCTCATGTGTGGTGCGAATTTCAGCCATACACTTTGTATGGCTGAATTCGCACTGCATCCGCACCAAAGACGCACAGGAGGCATTTTTTGAGCCGCATCAAAATCAAATCGCACAGTGGTTCACACTTGTGTGATGCGATTCTGTGCGTACTCTCAGATCGCACTGCAAAATGCAATCAAACTGGGGGTGTCGTTAACGTTTAATTGACACCCCCTGCGTATCGCATATGGCAGTGGGAACTGCCAGATGTGTGGATGCGATGCGGTAACACGCTGCATATTCGCAGCGTTCCCGCATCGCACAAGTGGGAACCGAGCCTAAGACTGAAATCCAGTCATTTTTCATCTCTGGTCATTTCTTGGTAAAAGGAAGCAAACACAGGTAAAATGGTCCCAAAATTAAATTTTGCATATTTTGGGGGTTTTGCACTTAAAATGTTCACATCTTTGGCCAAAGGCTTAGGGAGGCAGAAAATGTGTCAAAACGGGATCAAAAGTCCCCAAAACGGATACAACAACACTTTAAAGCCCAAAATGTCAAGGAGAAAAGTGTTTTAATGTCACTTCCGGTTTTTAAGGAGGTCACTTCCGGTTTGCCACTTCCGGTTTCCGACAATGCCAGTTTCCCAGGTAATTTCAAAGCTTTTAAAGTGCCCGTTCACACTCGTGCGGCTGCGGAGATCGCATTTAATTCGGAGCACACTGCCCCTTCGTTACATGCGATCTCATGTGCGGTGCGAATTTCAGCCATACACTTTCTATGGCTGAATTCGCACTGCATCCGCACCAAAGACGCACAGGAGGCATTTTTTGAGCCGCATCAATATCAAATCGCACAGTGGTTCACACTTGTGCGATGCGATTCTGTGCGTACTTGCAGATCGCACTGCAAAATGCAATCAAACTGGGGGTGTCGTTAACGTTTAATTGACACCCCCTGCGTATCGCATATGGCAGTGGGAACTGCCAGATGTGTGGATGCGATGCGGTAACACGCTGCATATTCGCAGCGTTCCCGCATCGCACAAGTGGGAACCGAGCCTAAGACTGAAATCCAGTCATTTTTCATCTCTCTGGTCATTTCTTGGTAAAAGGAAGCAAACACAGGTAAAATGGTCCCAAAATAAAATTTTGCATATTTTGGGGGTTTTGCCCTTAAAATGTTCACATCTTTGGCCAAAAGCTTAGGGAGGCAGAACATGTGTCAAAACGGGATCAAAAGTCCCCAAAACGGAAACAACAACACTTTAAAGCCCAAAATGTCAAGGAGAAAAGTGTTTTAATGTCACTTCCGGTTTTAAGGAGGTCACTTCCGGTTTGCCATTTCCGGTTTCAGACAATGCCAGTTTCCCAGGTAATTTCAAAGCTTTTTAAGTGCCCGTTCACACTCATGCGGCTGCGGAGATCGCATTTAATTCGGAGCGCACTGCTCCTTCATTACATGCGATCTCATGTGCGGTGCGAATTTCAGCCATACACTTTGTATGGCTAAATTCGCACTGCATCCGCACCAAAGACGCACAGGAGGCATTTTTTGAGTCGCATCAAAATCAAATCGCACAGTGGCTCACACTTGTGCGATCCGATTCTGTGCTTACTTGCAGATCGCACTGCGATATGCAATCAAACTGGGGGTGTCGTTAACTTTTAATTGACACCCCCTGCGTATCGCATATGGCAGTGGGAACTGCTAGATGCGTTGATGCGATGCGGTAACACGCTGCATATTGGCAGCGTTCCCGCATTGCACAAGTGTGAACCGAGCCTAAGACTGAAATCCAGTCATTTTTCATCTCTCTGGTCATTTCTTGGTAAAAGGAAGCAAACACAGGTAAAATGGTCCCAAAATTAAATTTTGCATATTTTGGGGGTTTTGCCCTTAAAATGTTCACATCTTTGGCCAAAGGCTTAGGGAGGCAGAAAATGTGTCAAAACGGGATCAAAAGTCCCCAAAACGGATACAACAACACTTTAAAGCCCAAAATGTCAAGGAGAAAAGTGTTTTAATGCCACTTCCGGTTTTAAGGAGGTCACTTCCGGTTTCGGACAATGCCAGTTTCCCAGGTAATTTCAAAGCTTTTTAAGTGCTGGTTCACACTTGTGCGGCTGCGGAGATCGCATTTAATTCGGAGCGCACTGCTCCTTCATTACATGCGATCTCATGTGCGGTGCGAATTTCAGCCATACACTTTGTATGGCTGAATTCGCACTGCATCCGCACCAAAGACGCACAGGAGGCATTTTTTGAGCCGCATCAAAATCAAATCGCACAGTGGTTCACACTTGTGCGATGCGATTCTGTGCGTACTTGCAGATCGCACTGCGATATGCAATCAAACTGGGGGTGTCGTTAACGTTTAATTGACACCCCCTGCGTATCGCATATGGCAGGGGGAACTGCCAGATGTGTGGATGCGATGCGGTAACACGCTGCATATTGGCAGCGTTCCCGCATCGCACAAGTGTGAACCGAGCCTAAGACTGAAATCCAGTCATTTTTCATCTCTCTGGTCATTTCTTGGTAAAAGGAAGCAAACACAGGTAAAATGGTCCCAAAATTAAATTTTGCATATTTTGGTGGTTTTGCCCTTAAAATATTCACATCTTTGGCCAAAAGCTTAGGGAGGCAGAAAATGTGTCAAAACGGGATCAAAAGTCCCCAAAACGGATACAACAACACTTTAAAGCCCAAAATGTCAAGGAGAAAAGTGTTTTAATGTCACTTCCGGTTTTAAGGAGGTCACTTCCGGTTTGCCACTTCCGGTTTCAGACAATGCCAGTTTCCCAGGTAATTTCAAAGCTTTTAAAGTGCCCGTTCACACTCGTGCGGCTGCGGAGATCGCATTTAATTCGGAGCACACTGCTCCTTCGTTACATGCGATCTCATGTGCGGTGCGAATTTCAGCCATACACTTTCTATGGCTAAATTCGCACTGCATCCGCACCAAAGACGCACAGGAGGCATTTTTTGAGTCGCATCAAAATCAAATCGCACAGTGGTTCACACTTGTGCGATGCGATTCTGTGCGTACTTGCAGATCGCACTGCGATATGCAATCAAACTGGGGGTGTCGTTAACGTTTAATTGACACCCCCTGCGTATCGCATATGGCAGTGGGAACTGCCAGATGTGTGGATGCGATGCGGTAACACGCTGCATATTGGCAGCGTTCCCGCATCGCACAAGTGTGAACCGAGCCTAAGACTGAAATCCAGTCATTTTTCATCTCTCTGGTCATTTCTTGGTAAAAGGAAGCAAACACAGGTAAAATGGTCCCAAAATTAAATTTTGCATATTTTGGGGGTTTTGCCCTTAAAATGTTCACATCTTTGGCCAAAGGCTTAGGGAGGCAGAAAATGTGTCAAAACGGGATCAAAAGTCCCCAAAACGGATACAACAACACTTTAAAGCCCAAAATGTCAAGGAGAAAAGTGTTTTAATGCCACTTCCGGTTTTAAGGAGGTCACTTCCGGTTTGCCACTTCCGGTTTCAGACAATGCCAGTTTCCCAGGTAATTTCAAAGCTTTTTATGTGCCGGTTCACACTTGTGCGGCTGCGGAGATCGCATTTAATTTGGAGCGCACTGCTCCTTCATTACATGCGATCTCATGTGCGGTGCGAATTTCAGCCATACACTTTGTATGGCTGAATTCGCACTGCATCCGCACCAAAGACGCACAGGAGGCATTTTTTGAGCCGCATCAATATCAAATCGCACAGTGGTTCACACTTGTGCGATGCGATTCTGTGCGTACTTGCAGATCGCACTGCAAAATGCAATCAAACTGGGGGTGTCGTTAACGTTTAATTGACACCCCCTGCGTATCGCATATGGCAGTGGGAACTGCCAGATGTGTGGATGCGATGCGGTAACACGCTGCATATTGGCAGCGTTCCCGCATCGCACAAGTGTGAACCGAGCCTAAGACTGAAATCCAGTCATTTTTCATCTCTCTGGTCATTTCTTGGTAAAAGGAAGCAAACACAGGTAAAATGGTCCCAAAATAAAATGTTGCATATTTTGGGGGTTTTGCCCTTAAAATGTTCACATCTTTGGCCAAAGGCTTAGGGAGGCAGAAAATGTGTCAAAACGGGATCAAAAGTCCCCAAAACGGATACAACAACACTTTAAAGCCCAAAATGTCAAGGAGAAAAGTGTTTTAATGCCACTTCCGGTTTTAAGGAGGTCACTTCCGGTTTGCCACTTCCGGTTTCAGACAATGCCAGTTTCCCAGGTAATTTCAAAGCTTTTTAAGTGCTGGTTCACACTTGTGCGGCTGCGGAGATCGCATTTAATTCGGAGCGCACTGCTCCTTCATTACATGCGATCTCATGTGCGGTGCGAATTTCAGCCATACACTTTGTATGGCTGAATTCGCACTGCATCCGCACCAAAGACGCACAGGAAGCATTTTTTGAGCCGCATCAAAATCAAATCGCACAGTGGTTCACACTTGTGCGATGCGATTCTGTGCGTACTCTCAGATCGCACTGCAAAATGCAATCAAACTGGGGGTGTCGTTAACGTTTAATTGACACCCCCTGCGTATCGCATATGGCAGTGGGAACTGCCAGATGTGTGGATGCGATGCGGTAACACGCTGCATATTCGCAGCGTTCCCGCATCGCACAAGTGGGAACCGAGCCTAAGACTGAAATCCAGTCATTTTTCATCTCTGGTCATTTCTTGGTAAAAGGAAGCAAACACAGGTAAAATGGTCCCAAAATTAAATTTTGCATATTTTGGGGGTTTTGCACTTAAAATGTTCACATCTTTGGCCAAAGGCTTAGGGAGGCAGAAAATGTGTCAAAACGGGATCAAAAGTCCCCAAAACGGATACAACAACACTTTAAAGCCCAAAATGTCAAGGAGAAAAGTGTTTTAATGTCACTTCCGGTTTTAAGGAGGTAACTTCCGGTTTGCCACTTCCGGTTTCAGACAATGCCAGTTTCCCAGGTAATTTCAAAGCTTTTAAAGTGCCCGTTCACACTCGTGCGGCTGCGGAGATCGCATTTAATTCGGAGCACACTGCTCCTTCGTTACATGCGATCTCATGTGCGGTGCGAATTTCAGCCATACACTTTCTATGGCTAAATTCGCACTGCATCCGCACCAAAGACGCACAGGAGGCATTTTTTGAGTCGCATCAAAATCAAATCGCACAGTGGTTCACACTTGTGCGATGCGATTCTGTGCGTACTTGCAGATCGCACTGCGATATGCAATCAAACTGGGGGTGTCGTTAACGTTTAATTGACACCCCCTGCGTATCGCATATGGCAGTGGGAACTGCCAGATGTGTGGATGCGATGCGGTAACACGCTGCATATTGGCAGCGTTCCCGCATCGCACAAGTGTGAACCGAGCCTAAGACTGAAATCCAGTCATTTTTCATCTCTCTGGTCATTTCTTGGTAAAAGGAAGCAAACACAGGTAAAATGGTCCCAAAATTAAATTTTGCATATTTTGGGGGTTTTGCCCTTAAAATGTTCACATCTTTGGCCAAAGGCTTAGGGAGGCAGAAAATGTGTCAAAACGGGATCAAAAGTCCCCAAAACGGATACAACAACAATTTAAAGCCCAAAATGTCAAGGAGAAAAGTGTTTTAATGCCACTTCCGGTTTTAAGGAGGTCACTTCCGGTTTGCCACTTCCGGTTTCAGACAATGCCAGTTTCCCAGGTAATTTCAAAGCTTTTTATGTGCCGGTTCACACTTGTGCGGCTGCGGAGATCGCATTTAATTTGGAGCGCACTGCTCCTTCATTACATGCGATCTCATGTGCGGTGCGAATTTCAGCCATACACTTTGTATGGCTGAATTCGCACTGCATCCGCACCAAAGACGCACAGGAGGCATTTTTTGAGCCGCATCAATATCAAATCGCACAGTGGTTCACACTTGTGCGATGCGATTCTGTGCGTACTTGCAGATCGCACTGCAAAATGCAATCAAACTGGGGGTGTCGTTAACGTTTAATTGACACCCCCTGCGTATCGCATATGGCAGTGGGAACTGCCAGATGTGTGGATGCGATGCGGTAACACGCTGCATATTGGCAGCGTTCCCGCATCGCACAAGTGGGTAACGAGCCTAAGACTGAAATCCAGTCATTTTTCATCTCTCTGGTCATTTCTTGGTAAAAGGAAGCAAACACCGGTAAAATGGTCCCAAAATAAAATTTTGCATATTTTGGGGGTTTTGCCCTTAAAATGTTCACATCTTTGGCCAAAAGCTTAGGGAGGCAGAACATGTGTCAAAACGGGATCAAAAGTCCCCAAAACGGAAACAACAACACTTTAAAGCCCAAAATGTCAAGGAGAAAAGTGTTTTAATGCCACTTCCGGTTTTAAGGAGGTCACTTCCGGTTTGCCACTTCCGGTTTCAGACAATGCCAGTTTCCCAGGTAATTTCAAAGCTTTTTAAGTGCTGGTTCACACTTGTGCGGCTGCGGAGATCGCATTTAATTCGGAGCGCACTGCTCCTTCATTACATGCGATCTCATGTGCGGTGCGAATTTCAGCCATACACTTTGTATGGCTGAATTCGCACTGCATCCGCACCAAAGACGCACAGGAGGCATTTTTTGAGCCGCATCAAAATCAAATTGCACAGTGGTTCACACTTGTGCGATGCGATTCTGTGCGTACTTGCAGATCGCACTGCGATATGCAATCAAACTGGGGGTGTCGTTAACGTTTAATTGACACCCCCTGCGTATCGCATATGGCAGGGGGAACTGCCAGATGTGTGGATGCGATGCGGTAACAAGCTGCATATTGGCAGCGTTCCCGCATCGCACAAGTGTGAACCGAGCCTAAGACTGAAATCCAGTCATTTTTCATCTCTCTGGTCATTTCTTGGTAAAAGGAAGCAAACACAGGTAAAATGGTCCCAAAATTAAATTTTGCATATTTTGGGGGTTTTGCCCTTAAAATGTTCACATCTTTGGCCAAAAGCTTAGGGAGGCAGAAAATGTGTCAAAACGGGATCAAAAGTCCCCAAAACGGATACAACAACACTTTAAAGCCCAAAATGTCAAGGAGAAAAGTGTTTTAATGTCACTTCCGGTTTTAAGGAGGTCACTTCCGGTTTGCCATTTCCGGTTTCAGACAATGCCAGTTTCCCAGGTAATTTCAAAGCTTTTTAAGTGCCCGTTCACACTCGTGCGGCTGCGGAGATCGCATTTAATTTGGAGCGCACTGCTCCTTCATTACATGCGATCTCATGTGTGGTGCGAATTTCAGCCATACACTTTGTATGGCTGAATTCGCACTGCATCCGCACCAAAGACGCACAGGAGGCATTTTTTGAGCCGCATCAAAATCAAATCGCACAGTGGTTCACACTTGTGCGATGCGATTCTGTGCGTACTCTCAGATCGCACTGCAAAATGCAATCAAACTGGGGGTGTCGTTAACGTTTAATTGACACCCCCTGCGTATCGCATATGGCAGTGGGAACTGCCAGATGTGTGGATGCGATGCGGTAACACGCTGCATATTCGCAGCGTTCCCGCATCGCACAAGTGGGAACCGAGCCTAAGACTGAAATCCAGTCATTTTTCATCTCTGGTCATTTCTTGGTAAAAGGAAGCAAACACAGGTAAAATGGTCCCAAAATTAAATTTTGCATATTTTGGGGGTTTTGCACTTAAAATGTTCACATCTTTGGCCAAAGGCTTAGGGAGGCAGAAAATGTGTCAAAACGGGATCAAAAGTCCCCAAAACGGATACAACAACACTTTAAAGCCCAAAATGTCAAGGAGAAAAGTGTTTTAATGTCACTTCCGGTTTTAAGGAGGTCACTTCCGGTTTGCCACTTCCGGTTTCAGACAATGCCAGTTTCCCAGGTAATTTCAAAGCTTTTAAAGTGCCCGTTCACACTCGTGCGGCTGCGGAGATCGCATTTAATTCGGAGCACACTGCTCCTTCGTTACATGCGATCTCATGTGCGGTGCGAATTTCAGCCATACACTTTCTATGGCTGAATTCGCACTGCATCCGCACCAAAGACGCACAGGAGGCATTTTTTGAGCCGCATCAATATCAAATCGCACAGTGGTTCACACTTGTGCGATGCGATTCTGTGCGTACTTGCAGATCGCACTGCAAAATGCAATCAAACTGGGGGTGTCATTAACGTTTAATTGACACCCCCTGCGTATCGCATATGGCAGTGGGAACTGCCAGATGTGTGGATGCGATGCGGTAACACGCTGCATATTCGCAGCGTTCCCGCATCGCACAAGTGGGAACCGAGCCTAAGACTGAAATCCAGTCATTTTTCATCTCTCTGGTCATTTCTTGGTAAAAGGAAGCAAACACAGGTAAAATGGTCCCAAAATAAAATGTTGCATATTTTGGGGGTTTTGCCCTTAAAATGTTCACATCTTTGGCCAAAAGCTTAGGGAGGCAGAACATGTGTCAAAACTGGATCAAAAGTCCCCAAAACGGATACAACAACACTTTAAAGCCCAAAATGTCAAGGAGAAAAGTGTTTTAATGTCACTTCCGGTTTTAAGGAGGTCACTTCCGGTTTGCCACTTCCGGTTTCAGACAATGCCAGTTTCCCAGGTAATTTCAAAGCTTTTTATGTGCCGGTTCACACTTGTGCGGCTGCGGAGATCGCATTTAATTTGGAGCGCACTGCTCCTTCATTACATGCGATCTCATGTGCGGTGCGAATTTCAGCCATACACTTTGTATGGCTGAATTCGCACTGCATCCGCACCAAAGACGCACAGGAGGCATTTTTTGAGCCGCATCAATATCAAATCGCACAGTGGTTCACACTTGTGCGATGCGATTCTGTGCGTACTTGCAGATCGCACTGCAAAATGCAATCAAACTGGGGGTGTCGTTAACGTTTAATTGACACCCCCTGCGTATCGCATATGGCAGTGGGAACTGCCAGATGTGTGGATGCGATGCGGTAACACGCTGCATATTGGCAGCGTTCCCGCATCGCACAAGTGTGAACCGAGCCTAAGACTGAAATCCAGTCATTTTTCATCTCTCTGGTCATTTCTTGGTAAAAGGAAGCAAACACAGGTAAAATGGTCCCAAAATTAAATTTTGCATATTTTGGGGGTTTTGCCCTTAAAATGTTCACATCTTTGGCCAAAGGCTTAGGGAGGCAGAAAATGTGTCAAAACGGGATCAAAAGTCCCCAAAACGGATACAACAACACTTTAAAGCCCAAAATGTCAAGGAGAAAAGTGTTTTAATGCCACTTCCGGTTTTAAGGAGGTCACTTCCGGTTTGCCACTTCCGGTTTCAGACAATGCCAGTTTCCCAGGTAATTTCAAAGCTTTTTATGTGCCGGTTCACACTTGTGCGGCTGCGGAGATCGCATTTAATTTGGAGCGCACTGCTCCTTCATTACATGCGATCTCATGTGCGGTGCGAATTTCAGCCATACACTTTGTATGGCTGAATTCGCACTGCATCCGCACCAAAGACGCACAGGAGGCATTTTTTGAGCCGCATCAATATCAAATCGCACAGTGGTTCACACTTGTGCGATGCGATTCTGTGCGTACTTGCAGATCGCACTGCAAAATGCAATCAAACTGGGGGTGTCGTTAACGTTTAATTGACACCCCCTGCGTATCGCATATGGCAGTGGGAACTGCCAGATGTGTGGATGCGATGCGGTAACACGCTGCATATTGGCAGCGTTCCCGCATCGCACAAGTGGGAACCGAGCCTAAGACTGAAATCCAGTCATTTTTCATCTCTCTGGTCATTTCTTGGTAAAAGGAAGCAAACACAGGTAAAATGGTCCCAAAATAAAATGTTGCATATTTTGGGGGTTTTGCCCTTAAAATGTTCACATCTTTGGCCAAAGGCTTAGGGAGGCAGAAAATGTGTCAAAACGGGATCAAAAGTCCCCAAAACGGATACAACAACACTTTAAAGCCCAAAATGTCAAGGAGAAAAGTGTTTTAATGCCACTTCCGGTTTTAAGGAGGTCACTTCCGGTTTGCCACTTCCGGTTTCAGACAATGCCAGTTTCCCAGGTAATTTCAAAGCTTTTTAAGTGCTGGTTCACACTTGTGCGGCTGCGGAGATCGCATTTAATTCGGAGCGCACTGCTCCTTCATTACATGCGATCTCATGTGCGGTGCGAATTTCAGCCATACACTTTGTATGGCTGAATTCGCACTGCATCCGCACCAAAGACGCACAGGAGGCATTTTTTGAGCCGCATCAAAATCAAATCGCACAGTGGTTCACACTTGTGCGATGCGATTCTGTGCGTACTCTCAGATCGCACTGCAAAATGCAATCAAACTGGGGGTGTCGTTAACGTTTAATTGACACCCCCTGCGTATCGCATATGGCAGTGGGAACTGCCAGATGTGTGGATGCGATGCGGTAACACGCTGCATATTCGCAGCGTTCCCGCATCGCACAAGTGGGAACCGAGCCTAAGACTGAAATCCAGTCATTTTTCATCTCTGGTCATTTCTTGGTAAAAGGAAGCAAACACAGGTAAAATGGTCCCAAAATTAAATTTTGCATATTTTGGGGGTTTTGCACTTAAAATGTTCACATCTTTGGCCAAAGGCTTAGGGAGGCAGAAAATGTGTCAAAACGGGATCAAAAGTCCCCAAAACGGATACAACAACACTTTAAAGCCCAAAATGTCAAGGAGAAAAGTGTTTTAATGTCACTTCCGGTTTTAAGGAGGTAACTTCCGGTTTGCCACTTCCGGTTTCAGACAATGCCAGTTTCCCAGGTAATTTCAAAGCTTTTAAAGTGCCCGTTCACACTCGTGCGGCTGCGGAGATCGCATTTAATTCGGAGCACACTGCTCCTTCGTTACATGCGATCTCATGTGCGGTGCGAATTTCAGCCATACACTTTCTATGGCTAAATTCGCACTGCATCCGCACCAAAGACGCACAGGAGGCATTTTTTGAGTCGCATCAAAATCAAATCGCACAGTGGTTCACACTTGTGCGATGCGATTCTGTGCGTACTTGCAGATCGCACTGCGATATGCAATCAAACTGGGGGTGTCGTTAACGTTTAATTGACACCCCCTGCGTATCGCATATGGCAGTGGGAACTATGCTTCTATCATAGTTCCTTGGTGGATTTTGTTGGTAATTTTTTGTTTGGTTCCTACCTCTACCTCTGTTGGTATCGGTTCCAGAATTGTAGGATGATGAGTCTGTAGAGTAGTTGGGATTTTTTGTTGTTTTATTTCTATTCTTATTTGCTCTTGTAGTATTTGACCATCTGTATGCTCTGCCTTGGGTAAATGCGTTTTTGTCTCGCCAGTATTTCCTTTCTTTTTTTTGTAATATTTCTTTTCCATATTCCTCTAGATGTATCTTCAGTTTTGTTTCCTGCTCACTGTATAGTGGTGCAGCTTTAAGGGGTGTGAGTAGTTCATATACTGATTTAATTTCCTCATCAAGGTTTTTTATTTGTCTCCGGTACTCTTCCTGGAGTAAAACCATGAGGTTTTTGGAGCATTCATTTAGGGTGTTCTCCCATTCTTTTTTCATTTGCTCAGTTATGTGATCCATGGTTGGAAATATTTGAATGCGGAGGCCAGCCGGATTTATTTTTTCTTTTATATATCTGTTGAAACTTTGGATGTGCCAGTATAAGGCGGATTTTCTTACCAGGTGTTTCCTTAGATTTGAAAATAATGCTAGTACATCTGAGTCCATTTGTTCCTTCTCTTGAAATTTGTTTTGGATCCCCTGCATTAGGGAGTCCCACTCGGTGCCCATCAGTTTCTCCATGTCTGTCTCCATCACGCATGCACAGGTACTTACCAGGTCAAGGTTTTTTGGCCTGTATAGTAGTTTTGTAGGCGATTACCTTCGTGACTTCTGTTACAGTCCAAAGACTGAACTGGAGGAAGGGTTTTTGTTTTTGCCCTTTGATATATTGGTTTCTTATGCCTTGCTGGGCAGCATAAGAGGGAAAAAAGGGGGTTTATATTTTTCTTCTCCAGGGAGTCTGTGAGGCAGTGGGTGTGTTTTCCACCCGGGGTAAATTTTATGGATATGCGATTCCCTGAGAATTTTTTAGTTCGGTTTTAGCCGTCATCCCTATTAAATCTTTGAAAAAGAGGGTTTGGTGCCTCAGGTCAAGGTGTGTGGGACTTTTAAAGGGCTAGTACACAAAAGTATCTTGGATACAAAGTAAAATAATAATATTTATTCCAAAATTTTGATATACAGTAAATATCATACGTTTCAGGTTTACAGCCAGTATGGTACATATGGTGTATGGGTTAAAGACCCATAGGTGGAAGTGAAGAAGAATATGAAAGATGTGACATTGTGGTAAAGTGACATTGGTCTCTCTCTTAGGGTCCAAACGTCTCAGATTGGCGTTGGGTCTTGGTATGAGAGAGTTTTTTATTCCTACGCGTTTCGGCGGGGGAGCCTTTTTCAAGGAAAAATGTCAATCGTCTCTGTGGACAAATGATAGTAGAGATATTTCATTAATTTAATTTTTGGCCATGCGAAAACATTTGTTTCGCCTATGGTCATGTGGTACATACTTAGAAAGTGATATGCCTGGGCCTGCTTATGGTCCTCGGGTCCTCATAAGAATCAAATAGGTCTCGCTACTAGGATATGCAAGGTGAGAAAAAGGTAAAAAGTAATGGACGAGGGTATTGGTATACATCCGTATTTTTGTACATGTGCCAGTTGTATGTGTAATATACTTACTGGATACATGTATTCTCTGGGCCAGTTGGGAGAAGAAGACATACATTCAACCCGTGTCTGGTCAGTCTGTACATAGAGGAAAGTATTTTGGAGTTTTCAAAACAGTTTGATTTTTTAATTTTATTATATATATTCCATAATGTTTTGCACTTACTTTGCAACATATAATAATGTAATTTCCAGTTTTATCCACTGGGTGGAGTATTATTCCAACTGGTCCTGTAATGATGCACAGTTCCAGTGGTCTCCACTAGGTGGTGCTGTTCCGGTTATTCCTATGCCTGAATAAAGTAGACAGGACAGGAAAAGCCTTACTTAGTGTGTTATCCCAAGGAAGAAGATACCATCAATGCATCTTTTGCATTGTGGTATACTTACAGTTTTTAGGGTCCATAGATAGGAGGAGAAAACGAAGAAGTCCTGGTAGCGTGGTCCGAGCGTCCTCACTGTCCCTCGGCTCGAGGGAAGTGACGCCCTGTTGTGATTCCCGGCCTTTTTATACCGCTCGCGCATGCGCAGTAGGTGCGCGATTTATATAACGAAGGATCCTTTCTGGATGACGCGCCGCGGGTGCGCGCGCATCCTGTCTTCGTTAGCGGTGTATTCGATAGCGGCCGCCGACACAGGAGGCGGAGCTGGGATCCCAATAGTGGGTCCGATTTGGCAGAAGGTGGAGAAAGGTCTGCTTAACTCCTTGTTCCCCGGTTTGTACCACCGGGGCTACCTGTGCCGGATGAGGATTATTGGGGATAATAGCAGGCTTTTGATTGTTTTTCCAGGCAAAAAAAGAAGTATCTATACACATACAAATGATGATTAAGCAATCCATT